>NC_091432.1:177281334-177423832 GCF_964237555.1 Oryctolagus cuniculus | reverse complement strand
GAGATGTCATTTGAAAAATGTCTCACATGTTGGTTGGCTTTAGTTCTTTCCCTCCCTCCCCCACTTCTTTTCTAACATCAAAGAACATCAGAGTGAAGATCTCAAAATGAACCATGTGTGAGTGACTCTCTAGGCCGTGACCTGATACCAATGAACTTCTGTTTAGGTAGAATCACCAGGGCTGTTTTGCCCAAAATGACTTGAACATTAAGGCACTGATTGTAAGGACCTTTATTTATGCACATATGCCCTTGCACCTGCCCTTGTTCAGCTCCCAGGGAGCTCCCAAAAAACTGAATTGGAGAACAGTAATATAATGTGATAAGTATAAAATAATCCTGAACAAAGCAGTGTTTGCCAGCATTACTTCTTTCTGACAAGATGGAAAAACAAGAACTGACATACCTGGAATATGACTTGAGATTCCACTTTCCTAAATTGTTTTCCTATAAAACATGACATTCCATTTAAGGAGTACAACTTCGATGAAGTCAGTCCCATATGCAGATTGTCATAAATTTGTGGGTACCTTGTAACTTACAGAGTTATTAAATAGCCCCCTCTAAGTGTGTGGAACATTGAAAAAGTTTATTCTTGAAAGAGTACAATGAATTAAGCTGTATTGATGTGGTGGTATCTCAATTTGTAGAAAAGGAAATACAGAAGACTTATTATTGATGTGCCACAAACTAAGAAGTGTAGACCATGTATGCTCGTAAAAAACAGGAAAATGCAGTGGTTGATATTTTATTTCCCAAGGTATCTAATTAACTCTGCCAGTGATTATTGGTTGAGATAAGAGAGACACTCCTTGGGGAGGGATCTGGCTCTGGGAAGGGAAGTCTTAAGAGTTTCTAATTAGGCATTTTCTTTGTTGAGTAGCAGTTAATGCCGTGAGGACTATATTGGTACCTCAGTTATTAGGGGACATGGAAATGGCTTGGATGGACTACAAAATGCAAGGTGCCAGGGTTTCTCAATGTCACAGCTGAGATGGTGAAAAAGAAAGAGATGGGAGCTAACAGATGCTGAAGATGAAAAAGATCATATAGGTTCACTTCTACTCAACTCAACAAAAACTATCCAAATTAAGTAATCGCAGGGTGGGCTCTTGGCCTAGCTGTGAAGCTGCCAGCTGGGATGCTTGCATACCATATTGGAGTGCCTGGCTTCAAGACCCAGCTCTGCTCCCAATTATAGCTTCCTGCCATTGTGCACCCTGGGAGGCAGTAGGTGATGACTCAAGAAGTTGGGTCCCTACCACCTATGTCAATGACCCAGACTGAGTTACTGGTTCGTGGCTTTGGCCTGGCCCACACCCAGCTATTGTGGACATGGGGACACTGGGGAGTGAACCAGTAGGTGAGAGCTCGCACCTTCTCTCAAGTAAGAAGGAAGGTAGGAAGGACAGAATTTAAATAATAGCAACAATAGATAGTAGTAAGTGCTTATTGCTTGCCCAGCCCTGAACTAAGCAGTTTAGAGGCATTGTTTTATTTAAATCTCACAACAGACTTACAAGACAAGTTCTATTATTTCCATCTTTTTTTTTTTTTTTTTTTTTTTTTTTGACAGGCAGAGTGGACAGTGAGAGAGACAGAGAGAAAGGTCTTCCTTTTGCCGTTGGTTCACCCTCCAATGGCCGCCAGGTGCTTCTCCTGGTCTCCCATGGAGTGCAGGGCCCAAGGACTTGGGCCATCCTCCACTGCACTCCCGGGCCACAGCAGAGAGCTGGCCTGGAAGAGGGGCAACCGGAACAGAATCTGGTGCCCCGACCGGGACTAGAACCTGGTGTGCTGGTGCCGCAAGGCAAAGGATTAGCCTAGTGAGCCGCGGTGCTGGCCTATTTCCATCTTACAGTTGAAGAGATTGGAGCTTAGACAGTTTAAATAACATAGTTACTATTCCATATCTAGTAAGTAGGGGATATGGAGCATCAACTCAAGTAGTTGATCTTAGAGCCTTAGCTACTAAACCATAATAAATCCTGGGTTACAGCAGGGAGGATTTAAGATTCTCCACCTGTAAGAAAATTAAATACGGGGGAATGCACCAATCATGGCCTTTTCTCAGCTCTTAGTTTATCTCTAAACACACGTCTGGCCTGGAAACAGGCTCTTCCTATGCATCAGCTCCTATTCTCCCACCTGTGTTTTCCATAAAGATAATGAGGGTCACCTTGGATCAACCAGAACACCTTATTTTTAATCACAGTGCACCTGGAAACTTGAAAGAATGTACACATTCATTTTCATTCCCAGCCCAGGCTCGGGATGGTTGGCTTTACCCTCCAAAGACAAGTGGTCATCAGCGAGAACTCAGGAAATTAGGCATTGGACCAGTCCACATAGGCCGGCAGTTAAAACTGGTCTCTAGCTCTCCTTCTCTCAGACACACAAAGTTGATTTCTCTTCCATCTATTGCTGCTGTGGTGTGGACAAAAGCACAGCGTAGCTCTGCTTATCTTGGTTGTGCTGCAGATGTGTGTGAGATCAGTATAACTTCTTTTTCACCCCCACCTTGCCAGACTTCCCTGGAATCTCTCAGCACCATCAGTGGGTCATCATCTGCCCTGTAATTTGTTTCCTGAAAGCTGTAGATAGGAACTTTCCACCACCCTCTCTCTGGGATTTTATTTCACAGGAAGATGGGTATTGGTTAGGACTGTTGTCAACAGATAATTTTGTCTGTATCACAAGTGATAAGTGTACTGCATCAATGCAACCTGAAGTTTCTAAACATTCCCATTAAAAATGTATGAAGTAAACAAGTATAACAAGCAACATAAATGCTTTTTTTTTCTTTTTTAAAAAATTATTTATTTGAAAGTCAGAGTTAGAGGTAAAAAGAGAGAGAATCTTTCATCTGCTGGCTCACTCCCCAAGTGACCAAAGCAGCCAGGGCTGAGCTAAAACCAGCAGCCAGGAGCTTCGTTCAGGTCTCCCACATGGTTGGCAGGGGCTGGGTTGGCAGTGGAGCAGTCGGGACACGAACTGACACCTATATGGGATGCCACCACCCTCTATGCCATAACACACCAGCCCCAGCATAAATCGTTTTTGTTTGTTTGTTTTTATTTTTTTGACAGGCAAAGTGGACAGTGAGAGAGAGAGACAGAGAGAAAGGTCTTCCTTTGCCGTTGGTTCACCCTCCAATGGCCGGCACGGCCGGTGCACCGCGCTGATCCAATGGCAGGAGCCAAGTGCTTCTCCTGGTCTCCCATGGGGTGCAGGGCCCACGCACTTGGGCCATCCTCCACTGCACTCCCTGGCCACAGCAGAGAGCTGGCCTGGAAGAGGGGCAACGGGGACAGAATCCGGCACCCCGACCGGGACTAGAACCCGGTGTGCCGGCGCCGCAAGGCGGAGGATTAGCCGGCCCGCATAAATGGTTTTTAAAAACCTAAGCACCAAGGCCACAGTTTGAGAGCAGAAAAGAAAGCACAGCAGTACTGCTGCTGTGGTGATTTCCGTGGGGGTTCTACAGGCTAATGAATGCGATGAGTGGGAAAGGCCTGTGGCGGATGGTTTCTTGGGTAGGTGGAGACCTGGGCAATTAGCAGTGGTCAGGCTGAAGGGCCTCCGAGGTACAGCACCCAGGAGAAGCAAAGAAATAACTTGTCCTTGTGCAGCAAGTGTTTATGCCTGGAGGAAAGAGCCCAGATGGTTTTTGGGCCCACAGGCTTTTGTTGAAATGAAGTCACTGTAGGAAGGACAGTATATTGAGTGTCTCTCTCAGAAATGAAAGCAGAAACAGATGCCTCAGAAGCCCTAAGAGGAGTCAGAACCATGGAACCACACTCTAGGAACTGTTACTTTGCCAGCTTTGTAGCACCCCATCTTAGTGGGATCATTTTTTTTTAAAGAAATAATTGATTTTTAAAAAAGATTTATCTATTTATTTATTTGAAAGGCAGAGTTACCGAGAGAGAGAGAGAGAGAAAGACACAGAGAGAGTGCTGTCTTCCATCTGCTGGTTCACTCCCCAAATGGCCTCAATAGCTAGAGCTATGCTGATCTGAAGCCAGGAGCCTGGAGCTTCTTCCAGGTCTCCCATGTGAGTTCAGGGGCCCAAAGACCTGGGCCATCTTCCACTGCTCTCAGGCCACAGCAGAGAGCTGGATCGAAAGAGGAGCAGCTGGGACTTGAACCAGCACCCATATGGGATGCTGGCACTGCAGATGGCGGCTTCGCCCACTACGTCACAGTGCCAGCCCTGAAATAATTGATTTTTAAAATTGTCTTTTTTTTATTTATCTGAAAGACAGATCTCCCATATGCTGGTTCACTCCACAAATGCTTACAACAGCCAGGGCTAGGACAGCCTGAAACCCAAAACTCTATCTGGGTCCCCCATGTTGGTGGCAGGGAACCATGTACTTGAACTATCATCTTCTCCCTCCCAGGATGTATATTAACAGGAAGCCAGAATCAGAAGTGGATCCAGGGCTTAAACCCAGGTACTCCCATAGAGGATGTGGGCATCACAAGTGGCATCTTAATCACTGTCCCAAATATTCACCCCTTTAGTAGCCTCCTCAGCGTGAAAGAGCCTGGTTTCCTGGACCTGCCCCGAGGAAAGAGCCATGAGGATGCCTGTCCAAAACTGAGGAGGACCTCCCAATACAGCAGCGATTGCAAGACCCTTGAATCAGTCCACAATGTTGGTGGAAAATAGAAAGGGAATGTTTGGGTCTTTGACATATGATGTAATAAACAATTCAACATGAGAACAAGAAATCTGACAAGGAGCCCAAAGAGCAGCCAAGAAGTTCCAAGTTTCCTCATGCAAATTTTGAAAATGTTGAGTGAAGTATAAGAATGCTAATTATTACCTGGGTACATAAAGGAATGGATTTTCATTGTTATTGTTTTTGGTTTTGGGGGGTTTTTTTCTTTTGCTGATTTTAAAATCATGGAAAAATGCTCTATGCCTGATGGGCCAAGGACTGAAAATGTGAATTCCACTTCGACATCCCACCAGGAATTTTAAAAATTAAAGACAAATTGGAACACACCTGTCCCCCTGAGAGAATCTCTCGTGTATTCGCCAAACCCTTCAACGTTTTTGAAGGAGATGTGTGTTTCCAGGTATGCTCCAGGATAGTATCTTTAATTGGTGTGAAATCTGATCTAACTTAAAAGAACCGATCTACTTCAAAGAAAGAGCCAGTCCTCTCCGATTCTGCCACTTTAATTAATGAGAGGTAAATAATAATCCTTTTTTGCCTCCTCATATTGTGAAACAACCTTTACCTGCAAGGAGGGAAGGAGAAGAAAAAGAGCCGCACGTGGAGATTAAAGAATGCCATATTTTGCAATATGTGTCAGACACGCTAAAGCACATCTTGGTCCTGGGAAGGATCCATTCAGCCATATTTTCATTCAGGACTCGACATTCATCCAAGAAACACTGAGAAACACCTCCTCCGAGTTAAGTGGAAACACAGAGTGTTCTGTTCTCAGCACCAAGCAGATAAAGCAGTTATGACATGCTTGCCCCCAAGGTGTTTATTTCATAATCTCATGCAGCTGTCAACTAAGTGATTTAAGCGTTGAGCTTGGGAGAATTTAACAGTGCAGTGTGTTCAGGGATTTTCCTCTTTAAAAAGATTTAATGATAGAGTTGCAGAGAAAAAAAAATGCTTTTTTCTTTCTAAAAATCTGTGAAGTCACAGTTAGCAAGAAAAACATGCTTCTGCCTTCATTATCAGTGCTTACTCTGGGTAATCCCAAAAGGAAGACAAAATTTATAACCTCTGGACATTCAAATAATTCAATGTGACCACTTATACTAAAATCAAGACATATCTCCTCAAACGTGGTGGACAAGTAGCGGCCCGAAGGAAAGCAGCCAGCACACAGCTCCTTGGGTCCTTGTTAGTGGAGGTCCTGAATGGCCCCCCTCCCCACCCTCATGGATGCCTCTGTGATACAAGGAGAACAGTTCATACTGAGCTCTAGTTTGGAACTGTCGCAATCCTCATTGCTGCTATTTAGGGAATGCTATCACAGGCTAAAAGCTGATTGAAAGTTTACAAAACCCTGTAAGGTATATTTCGTCTTCTCTCCAAGGTGCAAAAGGTTAGTTCACCCAGCTGACAAGAAGCAGAATCACTTTTACTCTTTCTAAAAAGTATATTTATTTGAGAGAGAGAGAGGGAAGGGGAGGGAGAGGGAGGGAAAGAGTGAAAGGGAGGGGAAGGGAGAGGAAGGGGGAGGGAAAGGAAGGGGGAGGGAGAGGGAGGAGGAGGGAGAGGGAGGGAGAGAGGGAAAGGGAGGGAGGGAGATTGAGATTGAGATCTCATTCCCTGGTTCACTCCCTCAAATTCTTGCAATGGTTTCATGCCAGGGCTGAAGCTGGGAGCCAGAAACTCAATCCAGGTCTCCCTTGTGGTGGCAGGAACCCAGTTACCTGAGCCATCACTGCTGCCTCTGAAAGTCCTTATTGCAGGAAGCTGGAGTCAGGAGCTGGTGCTGAGACTAGACAGAATCTAGGTACTTCAATATCAGGTGCCATCTTGACTGCTATTTAACTGGTAGGCTAAACACCCACCCCAGGTGCACAGTGTAAACTCAGAGCTGAGCAGTCAAGGTTTTACACAATGAATACTCTCTCTTCACATCATGGCCCTCAGTCTCTTGGTTTGTAAAAGGAACTTAGGCTTACGGTGTAGTTGGGGAAGAAGAATCTAAAAGCAATAATGAACTTTACAAACATATGCATAAACTGTAGAGAGCCACAGCAATGTATGACATCCTGAGACTCTGTGGAATGACTAACTCATAGAACCTGAAGTCAGAAATAAGATCACAATTGATTTATTCCTTCTACAATATGATTTTGGTGTTTTGGGTTACCCTAATGAAAAAATAATGTCCAAAGATTTTGTAAGGGAAAATAAAAGATAGAGTTCACATCTTATTATGATCTTGGAATTCAAACATGAAGAATGTGAATTTTTTATTTAATAAATTTCTGGACAGTGTGAGGGAGAAAAAAAAACTCAGTAATATAAGAAAGTTTCCACAAGATATGATCATCCTTGCAGGATTTTGCCCTGTTCAAAAAGTTCATGGTAAATATATTTTAAGAAAAAACTATGCACAAATTTCAAACATTTTCCCCAAAATAAACTTATCCTTTTAAAACAGATTTTTAATTTCTGTGAAAGGCAGAGTCACAGAGGAGGAGAGATGGGAGGAGACAGAGGTCTATTCACTAGGTCACTGCTCCAGTGGCCAAAATGACCAGGGCTGGGCCAGGCAGAAGCCGGGAGCCTGGAACTCCATGCAGGTCTCCCACGCAGGTGGCTAGGACCCAAGATCTTGGACCATCTTGTGTTGCTTTCCCAGGTGCATTAGCAAGGATCTGGATTGGACGTGACGCATCCAGGACCCAAACTGACACCCATACGGGATGCCATATGGCGTCACTGCCAGCGGCTTATTAACTGCACATCGTGCTGGCCCCTAAACTGATCTTTTAATTCCCTTTGGGTGGAAAGCTGTGTCTTGAGAATGCTGCATTGCGGCTAACCAGCCGCAGACTCTTGAGAGGACTCCCAGCCTCCCTGGCACTTCCTCCTGCCAGGGCCTGACTTCCTCTCAGCTTCATCCTCTGCTGTTTCTCCTCCTCTTCTACCCCCGAGTGGTCACAGTCATCCTGGAACCCCATGCTCCGCCACACCTCTTGACCTTGTACGTTTTGATTCCTCTTTCTAGACTTCCCTCATGCTCTTACCATCCAGATGCCTCATTTCCTGTGTTCTCTTGTACCTTAAACATCCAGTTCAAACTCCGTCTCTTAATTTTCTTCAGACCCCTCAAACTCTTACTCCCTTCAATGAGAGCAGTTCACTTGAAGTCCTCACCACGGGAACTTTTTTTTTTAATTAAAGATTTATTTATTTTACTTGAAAGTCAGAAGTTAGAGTTACCTAGAGAGAGAAAGAGAGGCAGAGAGAGAGAGGTCTCCCATCTGCTGGTTCACTCCCCAAATGGCTGCAACAAATGGAGCTGTGCCTATTTGAAGCCAGGAGCCAGGAGCCTCTTCCAGGTCTCCCATGCAGGTGCAGGGGCCCAAGGGCTTGGGCCATCCTCCACTGCTTTCCCAGGCCATGGCAGAGAGCTGGATCGGAAGTGGAGCAATTGGGTCTCGAACTAGCTCCCATATGGGATGCTGGCACTGCAGGCAGCAGCTTTACCTGCTATACCACAGCGCCGGCCCCCAGAACTTTTTCTAAGAGCTGTATGTGTGCTCCATTAATCTTCACCACAATGACAAAAACATGGTTGAGAAAATGGAAGTAAAGAGGAGTAACTTGTTTAGAATCAAACAGCTGGTAAGGGGTAGGTGCTGTGGCAGAAGCAGGTAAAGCCATCGCCTGCAGTGGCGGCATCCCATATGGGCACCAGTTCGAGTCCTAGTTGTTCTACTTCTGATCCAGCTCTCTGCTATAGCCTAGGAAAGCAGTAGAAGATGGCCCAAGTCCTTGAGGCCCTGCAACCATGTAAGAGACCTGGAGGAGGCTCCTGCTCCTGGCTGTGGATTGTCACAGCTCTGCCATTGCAGCCAACTGGGGAGTAAACCAGCAGATGGAAGACCTCCCTCTCCCTCTCTCTCCCTCTCTCTCTCTCTCCCCCCTCCCCCACTCCCTTCTTCTGTGTGTAACACTGACTTTCAAATAAATCTTAAAAAAAAAAAAAAAACAGCTGGTAAGTGGCACAGCCAGGATTTAAAATTGTATAGAGTCAAAAAGAATAGAAGAGAGAATTTTGAATGCTCTCACCTCAAAGAGATGATAATTTTTATGGTAATGGATATGCTATTACCCTGCACTGATAATTACACAATGCATACATAAATTGAAATGTCCTATTCTACCTACTCCATAAATATGTACAATTATTATGTGTCAATCAAGAATAAATAAAACCATGTAGACTAACACCTGTTAGCAGACATAAGGGGTCTGTGTGCTCCGGCTGCTGTCAGATAATCAGCTGCAAGCAGCAGTCACTCAAAGGAAAGCTTTCTCTGTGCAAAGTGACGTGGGAAGGTGTCCTTCCCTAAAGATGCTGCCTCCTTGAGAAGCAGTTTGCCAGGGCTTTTACAGCAAGGGTTGGGGAGTGTCCAGGGTGGAGAAAGAAGATCCTGCTTAAGCAGCATCTTCATTGAAAAATCTGACTTAGACTAGCTTCTTGGAGCTGTCAGTTGTGGTGGTCTCTCCCCTCTGAGACCAGTATTGCATAGTTTCCCGGAACATCTTCTGAGAAACAAGCTCAAGCAAGTGAAGTGTTGTAGGTGCTCTGCCCTTGTTCCTGTGCCCCTCTTCTTTTGTAAATCCCATACTCTGGGTTACACTCCCAAGCCCACGCTTTGCTTGTTGTAATTTCTGTATGATATTCCATTGCATGAATGTAAACACAGTTATTCACTGTTTAGTCAGTGCACATATAGGGCATTTTGAGTTCTTTGTTATTACAATTAGTTTTGCCCTGAACATTCTCTGCACATGAGATTTTCCAGAGGTTATAAAACTTAATTCTTAAAAATGCATACCTACAGCCTGCGCCGTGGCTCACTAGGCTAATCCTCTGCCTGTGGTGCTGGCACCCCAGGATCTAGTCCCGGTTGGGGCACTGGATTCTGTCCCGGTTGCTCCTCTTCCAGTCCAGCTGTCTGCTGTGGCCTGGGAGTGCAGTGGAGGATGGCCCACGTGCTTGGGCCCTGCACCTGCATGGGAGACCAGGAGAAGCACCAAAAAAAAAAAAAAAAATGCATACCTAGGATCATATGAGATAGTGAATGATGACCCCAAATTGCCATCTAAAGTAGTTGCTAGGACTGCTACTAGTCCTGTGAAAGAGCTTGCCAACAGGTGACACTGTCAGTAATGTGATATTTACTGATGCCTTAATTTGCATTTTCTTAAATTTTGAGATTTTTTTCACAAGTATATTCAATATTCATGTTGCCTCTCCTGTAAAATGCATCTTAATTTTTTAACCCATTTTCAAACTGGGTTATCTTTTTCAGTGAGTTGCAAAAGTTGTTTATATAGTATAGAAGCTAAACCTTTGCTGATTTTGAGTGTTGCAGTATCTTCTGGATTTTGGCATCTTTCACTTCATCATATTATCTTTTTTTTTTTTTTTTTTTTACAGGCAGAGTGGACAGTGAGAGAGAGAGAGAGAAAAGTCTTCCTTTGCCATTGGTTTACCCTCCAATGG
Source organism: Oryctolagus cuniculus (assembly GCF_964237555.1). Classification (NCBI taxonomy): domain Eukaryota; kingdom Metazoa; phylum Chordata; class Mammalia; order Lagomorpha; family Leporidae; genus Oryctolagus; species Oryctolagus cuniculus. Next base: position 177,413,597 of record NC_091432.1, on the reverse strand, counting down.
CTGCCGCGGCCGGAGCGCTGCGGCCAGCGCACTGTGCTGATCCGAAAGCAGGAGCCAGGTGCTTCTTCTCCTGGTCTACCATGGGGTGCAGGGCCCAAGCACTTGGGCCATCCTCCACTGCACTCCCTGGCCACAGCAGACAGCTGGCCTGGAAGAGGGGCAACCGGGACAGAATCCAGCGCCCGGACTGGGACTAGAACCCGGTGTGCCGGCACCGCTAGGCGGAGGATTAGCCTATTGACGGCTGCCTGATCTTGATGTATCCACTCCCTGGAACTATGAGCTGAATAAACTTTGTGTACTGATAACTCACCTAGTTACAAGGTACACAGTCACAGCAACAGAAAATAGACTAAGACAACCCTTGCATAGGAATAAGAAACATGAAGGAAGGAAGGTTAAAAGAACTATCTTGGGTCACTGAGCCAGTGGGTACCTAGCCCTGTACCCAATTCAGTCCTGCCAGCACACACCAGTACTCATGCCATCACATTTTTGAAGGGGAGGTAAGTAGGTCTTCCAATGCTGACACAGCCTCCCTGTTGCAAGGAACTAGAAGAAATGTAAACAGGCCACAGCTGGATTGACAACCCATGGCCAGAATGTTTACAAACTCAACAGAGAATTTGTAAATACTAGCGTTCTTGACCAGGTAGGAAAACATCAGGTCAGTATCTAGGATGAAGCATGGTGGAGGATTAGCCTATTGAGCCACAGCGCCGGCCATGTGAGGTCTCATTAAGGACATTATTCCCTACTTTAAAATCAGGGAGATATCTCCCCATAGTTTTTTCTGGAATTTCTAGTTTTGTGTCTTGTATTTAAATTCAGAATCTATTTGATGGGTTTGTATGTCAGACAGATTGTTCCAGAGCCTGCGATAGTTCCTTCCTCTCTATTGATCATAACTTTGATTCATTTGAAATATAAATGCTTCCATTATTAGCTTATTAAATGTTAATAGCACATCAAATGTTGGTAAATAGTAATCATTGTTGGTACATTGTTAGCATAACTTTAATAGAGAGAAATTTGGCAATTTCTAACAGAATTGAAAATTTTCAACACTTCCATTTCTTGGAATTTATCCAAAGATGCAATCTCAAATATGTATTGAAGCATTTGCACAAAGAGGTTCATCCTAGCAGAGCTTGCACTGTAATAGCATTCATTACCCCAAACACACCTAAAGTAAACATCACCTAAATGCTCACCCATGAGGTTAAATGACGTGTGCTATATGTTACCAGCTATTTAGAATGGATAGGACAGTAATAGAACCATCAACCTGGAATGTCCTCTAACACATAAAAGTGAAAATGCATTGAATATACAGTAGCTATAAAATAATGCATATAGCTATATAAATATATAATGTTTTATAAAATGGAGTATCAAAAATTGGTTATTACATATAATAATTTTTATAAAATGTGGTTTACTTGCATAGAATATCTCTGGAAAGGCACACAAAAATTGTAGTAGCTGTTATCCCTCGGGAGAAGAATGAGGAGACTAGAACATTGGAAAGAGACTTTTTCCTCTTGATGTCCTTCTTTTTGTAACTTTAATTTTTGCAGCACATGCCTGCAAGACATGGACTGTTTTAATCTGAGCTGAATGAAAAAAAATGAATAAATAAACACAAAGTAGACAACTTTTGGTTCCACATATAAAAAACTCAAAATTTAAAAGGCACAAAACCAGACACATGAACATCCCTAAAATAAGATGTTCGGTGACAGGCAAAAGTTTGGAGGGAGGAAACTCTTCTTGCTGGGCTTCTACATGTACCTTTTTATTTTTATTTTCTGTCTCTTTTTATTTTCTTTCCAGTATCATGTTTCGATCAACTTAAATCCACCATCTATCTTTTATTCTATTTTCTCATTATTATTCATATTAACATAAAACTGATATTGCTTATAAGCCTTTCTTACCAATTTTGAAGAAAAGATATGTGGATCTTTACAAATTAAAATCTTAAAGAGGCAATTTCTCATTAATCTCCATGCACAATTGATTTTCCTCTTTACTGTAGGAAAATGAATATTTATGGGACACCTTCTTTTGAATGTCAGACTTTGAGGGAGGGCTAAAATTGCATGATTTTGTTTGTGCCTTATCCCAATTCCAGAGGACAATTATTATACGCCTCTGTCTTAATGTATTAAATGCTTGTTGCCACCCAGTAACAGAATTCAGACTCTCCACTGGAGGCAGAGAACAGGGAAACTATGTCCTGTCTGTGAGTCACAACATAAAGCAACCTATTGTAAGTGGAAATTTTGCCTTTGATGTTTTGGATTTTGTCTCTGATACTCACTCAAATTGGGAACTCTACTCCATTTTCCTACTCATCTTCACTTTAATATAAAAATAATACTGCTGCCCTCTAGAGCAACAGTTAGAATTGATGCCCTAGGAAGCTTCATGCTGTGTTTCCTAGGAGTATGTGAGTCCTGCCTCACAGCACCCCCACAACACCTAGAGATACATGTTCCCCAGTTCAAGCCAGAGGAAACTGGTTATGTTTGCTTCCAACTGATGAAGGCAGTCCGAGCATAGGGCAGCATGGAAATTTTAAGCCAGCATTTCTCAAAATGTGGGGACTGGAATCTGAATAACCTGGCTTGTGCTTTTACAAAGCCAATTCCTGATGCCTTCCCAGGCTTAAATGATCCTCAAACTGGAGGTAGTGACTAAAGACCTCCATTTTTAACCAAATTTTTAGGTGATTCTTTTGTAAGTCAAAGTCCAGATACATAAATAAGTCCTCCTGAACATGCAACTCTTTTGTGAACCTATCTGGAAGTCCCTGAGGCTGTCATGGGTCATGTTTCTACTTGCTGCTCTGTGTCTCCTGACTGAAATCCTTGTCCCCTGCCTGGAGCATGTACTGACATAGCTGAGGAGGTTGCCTGTGAAGGAAAATTCAAAAGGGAGATATTTTTATCTGAAGGTTTGCAAGAACTAATGATTAGTTTGGAAAGCCATAGTGTTGGCTGCTGAGTTAGCTGTGGGAGGTACGTGGGATGCAGAAGGAAGGAAGGAAGGAAGGAATCTAGTTTCCTTTTTCATCGCATCTGATGAGTGTGAGCAAGGGGCTGCAGTTCTGTGATTTCCAGTTGGAATAACCCGGGCATTGTCTGTCCTTGAGAGCCTAATGAAGAGCTGAGGGTAAGGGGAGAGAGGAAGCTGGGCAGCAGGAATTGTGGCCCCTGGCAGGGTCCTGACTTCCTGTGTCTATCAACCGAGAATGCTCCTGTTTGCTTCCAGAATAATGTTAAATTCCAACAATTATTGCTTTCCATTAGATCTGAAAAGCATTTCACTCTGCCAGTTATACACTATTCCTAAATATTCTCATTGAAAAAGGGTAACCAGGATACAAACTGATGGTTTGGATTTTTCTTTTTGCCAACTTTGACTGAAAGTCAATAATGCAAATGTAACTTTAACAATTTCTTTTTGAAATCTATGCCTTTGCATAAACGGAAGAAAAGAGATAAAAAGGCAGTTTTTTATGTACTCATACCTCGTCTGAATCCAGGGAAAATTTTCAATATAATAATCACTCCATCTTCCAATCTCATAAAACCAGTCCATTTTTATTCAGACAGAATCCTTTCCTGGTATCCAGGCATGTGAATCATCGATCGTTATGAAAAGAAAAAACAAAAGCGTTTGGATAAACTGACTTGCAAACAAAAATGCATTTACACTTTCATTCCTAGGTAGAGCAACCCAACTTTGTAGTCTTGATACCTGTTCTACACTCTGTTAGTCAGTTTCTAAAATTAGTGTCATTGTTTTTGAGATTACAAAAATAATTGCTTAATGTAGAAAATATATGAAATATATAAAGAAGTAACAAAAATTGCTTATCATCTCACCACCCAGATATATCCACAGAGAAAATCTTTTTTGTGTATTTTGTATTTTGTAGCCTGCCTTGCACATACCTTCTTTTGTTGCATGTACTTTGTGTGTGTGTATTTACATGCATACATAGTACCCACCTGCTACAGTCATGAACACAGGTCAAAGGGAACAGGTGTAGCAGCCTCTCTTCCCCACCACTTCATTAACACTGTTCTCATCAGGTTTGCCTGCACCTTTCCTTTCCTTCTTCCTTCATCCCTGGGTACTTTTCCCTGCTTATTTTACTCCATCTCTGAGCAGCTTTGGGCCAGTTCAACACTCTTCCTTTTTGGAACAGTCTCCTTTGATTTCCACAATAAACACTTCTGGACTTTTTCCTGCCTCTTGGTCACTCTGCTATTGATGACATTGATTATCCATTCTCCCACTTCCACTACCTCTTAGACACAAAAGTGTGGGTCTTGAGAATGGTGTTCTAAGTGGTCAATCACTTTTGGTCTTCCTAAGGAGTTATGCCCTTTCTAACCTCAAAGCCTTCTTTCCTTATGTTCTTCCCAATTTTTGGAAAACACCCCCCTCCCTTTCTGTTTCCATGCACACTTTACCCAGGTCTCTCTGACTTCTTTCAGGTTTCAGTTTAGACCTGCCTGCATGTGGAAAGCCTTTGCTGACACCCCGATCAACGTGCTTCTTATGCATGCCCAGAAGACTCTTTCTTTTCCACTTAAGAGAAACACTTTGTAATCACCTATTTATTTGTCTGTATGTCCTGTTCGATTGTATTTATGGAGATTGTGTTTTATTAGTCTTTGCCACATCTCCATCTCCTGGCAGTGTCTGAAATTTAGTAGATTCACAATATTTGTTGAATAAGTAGATACCAATACAACTAGTTAACACCATTCTTTATGGTATACTGTATAGTTTAACCAAGGAACACTAATACAACAGCTTATATCAAATGCATTCCTTCTTGAAGTGACACAAACTTGGAAAAATATTGAATCTCCTATTCTTATATAAAATGCATTCCTTCTTGAAGTGACACAAACTTGGAAAAATATTAAATCTCCTATGAGGACAAATTAACATAAATTGGCCTTTACCTGAAATCTGGGGTTTAGGTCAAATATAATTACTAAACAGTGAGGGATTTTTCAAACCAAGAGCTAGTCATAGAATAAATTTGTAATAAAGCCTCCCTAGAGTTCTTCAAATATTAGACAAGCCTCCATGAGGCCTGTGCTATGGACTGAATTTTTCCCCCAAAGTTCATATGTTCAAGCTCTTACCCTCAGTGTGACTGTATCTGAAGACAGGATTTTTGGGAGGTCATTAAGATTAAATGAGGTCATGAGGGTGGGGATATGAAACATCTGTGGCCTTTTAAGAAGAGGAAGAAGCTTGTGCATACTCCTTCTCTTTGTCTTCTTCTGTCCCTCTTTCTGTCTTCCCTCTTTCTTTCCTTGCTTTGTGAAAACGCAGCAAGAAGGCAGCTGTCTACAGGTCAGGGAAAGGGCCCTCACCAGAACCCAACCAAACTGGCACCCTGATGACTGACTTCCAGCCTCCAGAACTTTGGAAACCTAAGTTTCTGCTTAGCATTCAATCCTATATATTTTTTAAAGATGTATTTAATTTTTTAAAGATTTATTTATTTATTTGAAAGTCAAAGTTACACAGATAGAGAAGGAGATCTTCCATCCGATGGTTCACTCCCCAACTGGCTGCAATGGCTGGAGATGTGCCCATCTGAAGCCAGGAGCCAGGAACTTCTTCCGGGTCTCCCACATAGGTGCAGGGGCCCAAGGACTTGGGCCATCTTCTGCGCTTTCCCAGGTCATAGCAGAGAGCTGGATCGGAAGTGGAGCAGCCGGGTCTCGAACAGGCACCCATATGGGATGCCAGTGCTTCAGGGCAGGGCATTAACCTGCTGCACCACAGCCCTGGCCCCACCAATCCTATTTTTTTGTTATAACAGCTTAAACCAACAATACAACTCCACAGAGATTAAAGCTCCCAGAAACTTAATCTGTTTTGTTCACCATTCTTCCCCCACTTAGAAGGTCCCTCTTAGATGTACAATATGGGACATGCTCAATCTGACTTGCCCCAAATAGTAGAGTTAGAAATGTGCCAGGGGATTCCAATTCAATCCCATGAAGGTGGCATGTACCAATGCCATCTCACTAGTCCAAGTGATCAATTTCAGTTCACAATTGATCATAATGATAGGACTAAGAGCCAAAGGGATCACATAAACAAGACTAGTGTCTGAAAATACTGATAGAATTAAAAAGGAGAGAACAATCCAATATGGGAAGCAGGATACACAGCAGATTCATAGAATGGCAGATGTCCTAAACAGCACTCTGGCCTCAGAATCAGCCCTTAAGGCATTCAGATCTGGCTGAAGAGCCCATGAGAGTATTTCAGGCATGGAAAGCCAAGACACTCTGGCAAAAACAAACAAACAAACCACCTAAATGAAAGATCTCTGTGAATGAGATCCCAGTGGACAGAACAGGCCATCAAAGAAGGAGGTGCCTTTCTGTGAAGGGAGGAGAGAATTTCCACTTTGACTATGACCTTGTCTAAATAAGATCAGAGTTGGTGAACTCAAAAGGCTTCCATAGCCTTGGCAACTCATGACAAGAGCCTAGGGAGATTACTGACGTCATAAATAAGAGTGTCAAATTGTTAAGTCAACAGCAGGAGTCACTGTGCACTTACTCCTCATGTAAGATCTCTGTCCTTAATGTGTTGTACAATGTGAATTAACAGTATAACTAGTACTCAAACAGTACTTTACACTTTGTGTTTCTGTGTGGGTGCAAACTTGCCGGCGCTGCGGCTCACTAGGCTAATCCTCCGCCTTGCGGCACTGGCACACTGGGTTCTAGTCCTGGTCAGGGCGCCGGATTCTGTCCCGGTTGCTCCTCTTCCAGGCCAGCTCTCTGCTGTGACCAGGGAGTGCAGTGGAGGATGGCCCAAGTACTTGGGCCCTGCACCCCATGGGAGACCAGGAGAAGTACCTAGCTCCTGCCATCGGATCAGCGCGACAGCCATTGGAGGGTGAACCAACGGCAAAGGAAGACCTTTCTCTCTGTCTCTCTTTCTCACTGTCCACTCTGCCTGTCAAAAAAAAAAAAAAAAAAAAAAAAAAAGATTATCTGTTAAGTTAATCAATGAACTTTGATGTATGATGGCTCTGAGATTAGATGTGGAATGTTACAGAAAGCAAAACAAATGATCTTTCAGGGTGTAAGTAGCTGTAAGTCTTAATTCTTTTAATCCACATATACTTATGTTTGTATTATTGTTGTATTTGTACATTCAGTTCTTTGATGGATTTATAAATTCTTAATTTTGTTCCTCCCCATAGACATTGTGGTTGCTTATAAAAACACATATTTCACAGCATAATAGTGAAGACGTAGATGAGAGAACTGGGAATAATGGCAGGATAAATTCAGGAATAAGTTTATCACATAATGATGCATGCCCTAAGAACCAGTACCTTTTGACTCTGATCTTACTAGAATCCAAGGCAAAGAGTTAAAATGAGGCAGTGCAGGATTCATAGTACCCATAATCTAAGAGTAAACCAATTGTCTCAGAGATAGAAGGTAACTTCTGTTACTCAGGGCAGGGGAGTCTGTTTTGTTAACTGTTATATCCTCAGTGACCAGAACAGTGCCCAGCAAAAACTGAGTCATTAAGGTCAATATACAAATGAATTAATAAGTTCAGTGTTTTCATAGTTTCAGGCTTTGAAGGATTTTCAAGTGGGGGAAACCTTGTAATAAAGTAGGTAGCATTCTGAACACATCCCTATGATAAATGAAATATTTAATTCCCTAGAACTGTTCCCTTTTCATCCTTCAAAGCAAGCAATTTACAGGTGGTGTAATTCAACAAAATCAGTCCTACAAATTCATGAGTGGTAGCTTCCTGATGATCTGCTTTGAGCCAAGGATAAAATGTAAGCCATTTTAGGGCAATATTCCACAAGATTGTTTCTGATAAATTTTGATAGTAAATGGGCTCTAAAGAGTCTGAAACAATATTCTTCAGCAAGGCATGGAAGTGCACAGCTGGCAAAGGACAGCTGCATGCTTTGAAATCAGCAGCCTGTAAGGAACAGTAGTGCTGGTCTCACATATGCTAACACTGATTGGGTACCTCCTGTGTACTAGGTACTCGGCTATAAGTTTCCTTTAATCCTCACAACTGTCCTCATGATAGGTAGCTACTATCATGAAACATCCATTTTACAGGTTGGAACCCAAAGCTTGGTGAGGCTAATGATAGAAATTACAGAACTAGCAAGATCAGAGAGATTTAACCCACAGTGTTTGACTCCAGAGCCCGACCTCTTGACCACTATTGATACCCCTGTGAAAATAAAGGAAGGATCTTGAGATGGACTGGAATTGATACTTCTCTTTGCCTACCTACTTCCCAGGCAACAGAAACGCACTTGAATGGAAATCTCTATATGCAAAGGTATGTCTTTGTACAGAACCCCGTTCAGAGCCCTAATGTATTCCACATACCCTGTAGCAGTGAAATAAGTGATGTGATAACACCAGAATATTATACACTTCATGTCTTAACAATGTCCCAAATGGATTCTGTTGTTGAATTTTAAAATAATTTTAGTCACAAGCTCAAAGAAACTGAATAGAATGTTTGAAACATGCACTTGTTTATGTTTAAACAGCCTAAGCAGGAGTTTATGATTCGGTCCACAGCCCAGTTCCAAAAGGGCCATTTTCCCGTGTCTTTTCCTTGAGTAAATAATGCACAAGATGATCATTGTCTGAGTGCAGTATCATAATGGGTTTTATTTTTATTTGAATTTTCATTTATTGATTTTGTTTCTCTTCCACATGAATAATGCATCCTTTCCGAAGGCATCCAGATTCGCATTATTTGGCACACTAAATAAAAAGTCCTTTATTTTGAGCAGTTACAAATACAAATTATGTAGTCAATGTGTTTTTAAACTGTTTAAATATGTATTTACATGCTAAACCGAAGCACTATTGGAGTCATTTGTGTAGCGAGTGGAATACAGTTTTAAATTGTCCAAATATCTGTTCATCATAATAAAATAACTTTCAATGAGGCTATTGTGGTTCATTTGAGGGAAATAGCATATTTAAATATTGATATAAACAACTTTCCCTACAATAACAAGAAGAGGCCATAAATGTTTAGGTAAACAATGTAAGCCCTTAAATGCTGTGTGCAGATTGACATACTTGAGTGATGCCCTGTATCACTCTTCCCCAGAGTTCTTTACTTTATGTTCTGTACAATCAAAAGAGGACCTCAATCCTTTAATGTCTATACTGCTCCCTCATGATTCATCCTCCTGAGAATGGCGAATTGCCAGGGGTAGAGGGATTCTGTAAATGGGGATTGGTGAAGGAAGTTGGCAGGATTCCCAGGGAGAGGATATGGGGCTGGTGGGGTGGGGGTGTGAACATTGCATCCCCTCCTGCCTCCATGCCATCACAGTGGAGTTGGGACAGATATATGGTGACTTTATGGCTAACTATGCTCTTGGCCATAACATTGTACAATTTGGCAGAGATGTGTTTGAAAGGAGTTTAGTGGAGGTGAGATACATGAACTAAAAGAAAAATTGTGCAGCTCAGTGACAAAAATGTCTTCTTTGTGGGAGACACGAGTGATCTTCCAGAGTCTGGCATTTTAGGCAGAGATGGGAGTTATTTTCCTTTAGTGTTGTCCCAGTATTCCAACTCACAGGTAGAAGGGGGGTCAAAGGTCATCAGAAGATGATGACTAGTAGGGTCTTTGGAGGTAATTGATTCCAGCCAGTAAGAAAGAGAGAGCGAAAGCAAAGATGGTGCCTGCTCAAGGAATGGACTGGGGGAAGAGACTGTATAAGAACCAAAGAAGTGGAGGAGAGAGCCTGCACGTTACCAGGTGTTGAGGACCAATGAATGTGGTTTCTACCTGAAGCGGGCCTTCAAGGCCCTACAGGTCTCAGCTTCCTTCCCGTCCGGTTCTAACATTCTGCGTGTTGCCACATTTAACTTTCCGTGTGGCAACACTCAGAACTAGTGAATACTGCCATCCATCTGTAGGAATGGCTATAGGGAGGGGGAACCAGTTGGTTGCTGGTGACCAGCAAAATCCCAAGACCTTGGGAAATCAGTGAGTGGAGGGAAAGTTCTAAAAGGCTGAAAGAAATCCAAAGTCAACATGAGGAGTCAAGAGAAAGTTTGAAAGCTTATTTTCTTAACGATCATTTCCTCTTTCATCTGGAATGTGTGAGTCATCCTTGTCTTGTGCTGAATTTCTCCTGAAAGAGACTGTGACAGAGATTCCAAAGCCAGTATAGTCAGCCCTCCTGTCCGTGGGTTCTGATTCAAGCAAGTTCAGTCAGAAAATATTAGGGGGAAAAAATTGTTCTTGTCCTGAACTAGCACAGCCTTTTTCTTCTTGCCATTATTTCCTAAATAATGCAGTATAATAATTATTTATGTGCCATCTATGTTGTGTTAGGTATTATAAATAATCCGAAGATGATTTAAAGCATCCAAGAGGATGTGTGTAGGATCTATGCAAATACCATGCCATTTATATAAAGGACTTGAACATCCGCAGTTTTTGGTATCTGCAGGGGGATGCTAAAATCCATCTCCCATGGAGTCTGAGAGCCGGCTGTAGTTTTTTTAGGAGATGATCCTGTGCAACAGCAGAGGAGGAATGGGGAAATGAGACAGGAAATGAGACCAGGCAGAATACACCTCTGAGTTATTCCAACCATGAGCTCCAATGTTGAGTGACTTATTCATATAAATCAATACCATCTTTGTCCTTTAAAGTGCTGTGCATCAACTCAGTGGGTGAGAGTGGTTTCTGGAGGTAGCTCTCCAGCACTCCCTGTGCTGGGCACACGGGTCTCTGGTGCTCCCCAGTCTGTGGACATCCCTGAATGATGAGTCATGGTGCTCACAGTAAGCATCTGTAATAAGGTACCAGCAGTGTTTACTATTGTCCTTCATTTTATAAAAATTAACTTAAAAACCTGGGCCTATCAAACAAGGAGGTACCTTTCTCTGAAGGGAGGAGAGAACTTCCACTTTGACTATGGCCTTGTCTAAATAAGATCAGAGTTGGCGAACTCAAGAGGCTTCCATAGCCTTGGCAACTCATGATAAGAGCCTAGGGAGATTACTGACACCATAAATAAGAGTGTCAAATTGTTAAGTAAACAACAGGAGTCACTGTGCACTTACTCCCCATGTAGGATCTCTGTCCTTAATGTGTTGTACAATGTGAATGAATGCTATAACTAGTACTCAAACAGTACTTTACACTTTATGTTCTGTGTGGGTGCAAACTATTGAAATCTTTACTTAGTATATACTAAATTGATCTTCAGTATATAAAGATAATTGAAAATGAATCTTGGTGAAGAATGGGATGGGAGAGGGAGTGGGAGATGGGGTGGTTGTGGGTGGGAGGGTGGTTATGGGGGAAAAAGCTGCTATAATCCAAAAGTTGTACTTTGGAAATTTATACTTATTAAATAAAAGTAAAAAAAAAAAAACAAAACCGGGCCTGAGATTTTTCAACTCGCCTTATTTTAAAATGATCTCCAGCAGGAGTGAGGCAAAAGGCAGAAAGGCTTCGTACTAAAGGAAGAGAGTATAGTTAAAGGCATCAGGACATCTACAAAACAGATTTATTTCCATCTCAGCAGGAGGCAGCCATGTTTCTCTAAGTGTTGATTAAACTGTTCCCCCATGGTGGTTCCCTTGTTTGCCTCATTCATGTTGTTCTCATTTACCTCCTTTTGCTTTGGGAATTTGCCAGCATGGAACTTGTTTCAACGTCTACACTGATTAGATATGAGCTTATGTTAAGCTGGAAGCCAATAAACATTTGGCTGGGGAACTTGTGGGGCTCATTAAACCAAAACAGGGTTTTGAGCTGAAAATAAATATAGACCCAGGAAGATTATGATGAGAATATAAACACTAGACACATAGTGGACCATCCTTTGCAGGCAGGGGTGCTGCACTTCATTTTTGAGGTTGACATCAATGGAAGTCCTCAAGTTCTTCTAAATATAGCCTCTTGTGGGGGAGACTTAATATGTGGGTATGATGTCATTGACAAGTCTTTGACTTTCATTAAGCTTTGGACTGGGTCAAAAGCAGCATGGTACAGTTGAAGGGCTCAGGTTTAGGAGTCAAAAAGAACTAGAATCAAATACTAAGCAAAGCAATTGCCTTATGACTGAAGCTCTAACATTTTCAAAAAAAATCTGGATCACAATTTATATACCTCTGCTTATAGGGAGAGTAAAAGAAAGATACCATACCTAAAGAACTGAAGAGAGCCCGGCTAATAAAATGTGCTCCAAAGAAGTTTTTTCCCCTCATCTTTCATTATCCCTCCAGTTCATTAAGATGTCTCTCTTTCCCTCCCTCCATCTCTTTCTCTTGTCAGGGATTTCCAGTATATTCACAGGATGGTGCAGTCATCATCACCATCAAATTCTAGACCTCCCCCCTACCAACCTCCAATTAGTTTACAATCGGTTGGGATGGTTTGTTTCCCCTTGGCATTATAAAGAAATGTTGGGAGAACCTCCCTTGCCTTACATGTGAAAGTTAACTCGTGCCGCCAACTGCATTCCAACAAACTCACGTGATCATTACCTGGAAAGCATACAAGGCTGCGTAGTCCATTTCATAAATGAAGAAACTGAGAGACTGAGTAACCCAGTGAAAAACATCAATGGGGGATAGCAGCTGAGCAAGAATGCAGGTCTGTTTCCATTCCTAAAACAATACTCAGTGATAACATTTTCCCCAGAAGCAATTCCACTGTTGCTTATTAGAGCACAGATATGCAGTCTGGAGCCTCTTGCGGTTGTGCCATGGGGTGCTTATTTGTGCCTTTTCTCCATGATTCAAGCTCATTGTCTCTAAGATTATCTCTCTCAAAACTCTAACTAGACTTAAATTCTGTTTTAATTCATTGGGTCAAAAATTTGATGTCTCTGTCCTGTTCTATTTCCAATTATTTGTTAATTAGCTTTATAGTGGCTTTAAGTTGCATGTTTAGAAATCATTTCTTGGTCTAATCCTAACCATTTCATGTCTGCAAGGATGATGTAATATCCCAGCAATGGTTTAAATGGTCATAAGAGGTTTTATAAATATCCCTGTTGAATGCATACCCTGATGATGGGCATGAATATATCTATTTGGAGAGCAATTTGACAGTCTATCAAAATGTAAAGGTTTTTATCACTTGGCTGTAATTCTTCTTCTAGGGCTTCTCCTACAATAATTATTCATATGAATATGAAATTTTCCATGTGTAAGGATGTTCATTGCATCTTTACAATAGTAAAAAATTGGAGGGAAACACAAATTATCTATATACTCTGCTTTCTCACTAGACTCTTATGATAAGCACTTTTCTCAATAGTTGCACGCAAAGAGAAAAGTATATATTCTGATACTTATTTGAAGTACTGAGAAATTCCAGTTCTTGACATAATGAGAAGTAGTTTTAACCTTTATCAGCTTAAACATTTGAGCTGAAATTCATGAAATGCGTTATTTTTAGTAAACACCTTTTTCTCTTATTTTGTTGGATGTGGGACATTTCAGGTTTAAATTCGAGCAGTGGTCCTGATCGCATGACAATTAAGTGAGTCAAGCTGCTTCACTTGGATGTCATCGATAGTTTCCATTATCTAGTGGACATAAATAAATTAAAAGTTGAACTGTTGTAAAATTATTTTTCTTCAGACAAACCAACTAAATTGGAGTATTTTTCCCACCTTATCTTTCTGGGTAAAAAATACAAAATGAATAAAAAACTCCAAGAAATTGACTTTATCCTTGTTACTTGAAAATCAATTAAAAAACTTTTTCCATTTGGTCATTTATATTTGGCTTAAGTAATAGGATCTTTTTTCTTTTTTATCTTGTTTCTTTTTTATCTTGTTTCTTTTTTATTTATTTTAAATTTGCTTCCTATTGACGCTTGGCTTTATTTGGACTGACAAGTTAAGAAATGTATTTTCTGAGTTCGGATTTATGAAGTATGTTATTTCATTGTCAGTAGTCTTAATATCATTACTGTTTGTTGATCCAGACCCCTTAGAACTCAGGGAGTGAGTGTGAGTGAAATAAGAAAAATCTACTTAATTAAATTCTTTTTTCCAGTAGTATTCTGGTTGAAGAAAAGGGCCATGCTAATTATAGTATCTTGACATGGAGATGGTAGAGAGGACAATGGGATAAAAAAAAATCACTGACTTTTCTGAGAAATTTGACATTTTTTTTCATAGAAGAATGAAAAGAGATCTTTGAAAAATCACAGATTTACATGTTTTTGGTAATTTGATTGATGGATTTGTAGAGACTGAAATATTGACCCTTGTAAATGGTTGGGGAAGGTTGAGTTGAGGCATGCCATTGAATGGGAGAGTAGAGGGAAGTAGGAACTAGTATGGAGTTGAGAATTTGGGGCTGCCAGCAGGCAGCTTCAAGGCTCTGTGGTGGAGAGCCATGAAGGAGGGAAGTTTCATTAGTCAAGCCTCTTTGGCTTTTTATTATTTTTTTCTATTTTCTTCTACATTCTTCAGCAAGTTTTCAGTCCTGAACTGTGACATCCAGCATAGTAGACTTTCCCCTTACTTCTTGACGCTAATGATACCAGTTCCACTGCCTCTTCGTGGTGTCACTCTAGTGATCAAAAGGCTCCTAACCAGTTTTAAATGTGTATCTCTTTTGGAACTTGAGAAGCAAGACTTTGGATTCAGACTGCCTGGATGCAAATCTTAGCCCTAGCACTCTCTGATGTGTGATCTTGGGTGAGTCACTTAATCATCATATATCTTAGGATAAAGATAATTGTACCTCCTTCATAAGATTCTATAAGGATTAAACAAGTCGTTGAGCACTTTTGATGGTTAATTTTATGTACCAAATTGATCAGGCTAACAGATGCCAACATGGCTGGTGAAATGTTATTTCTGGGTGTGTCTGTGAGCACATTTCTGGAGGAGATTTCTGTTTAAATCACTACACAGAGTAAGGAAGAGCACCTTCAGTAATGTGGCTAAGCATCATACAACCCAGTAAGGGTCTGAACAGAGCACAGAAAGCAGAGGAAGGACTACATCACTCTCCCTCTTATGCCAGAACATCTGTCTTCTCCTGCCCCCAGACAGCAGTGCTCTTGCTTTCCAGGCCTTCAGACTCAATGAGTTTTATAAGCAGCACAGTTCCTAGCACTGACGCTAATAGAAGTTGCCCCATTGGGTTTTGGACTTGCTAGTGACCTATCACTCCTTTCCTCTTTACAGATTCTCTCTTTTGGAATGAACACATCAATGTCATGTCTCTTCTACCATTGTATTTTGGAAGTACACACATCTCTCAGTGTCACAGGTTCAAGCTGGAGGGGAGTTTTACTTCAGGCTGAATAGTATCTTGATTTCCACCCATATCCGATTTAGATGATAGAAGAATGAGAATTTGAATTTAGATTTTGAAGTTGATCCTTGACTGAGTTAAGAGTTTTACAGCTATTGGGAATGAATGTGTGTATTTTACATAGGAGAACAAGAATATGGTGGGGGATGGGATGCTATAGACTGATATTTGTGCTCCCTCTCCTCAAGTCATATGCAGAAATCTAATCTCCAATGTGATGGTGTTTGGACATGAAGACTTTGGGAAGTGATTAGGTAATGAGGGTAGAACTCTCATAAATGGAATTCATGCCCTTACAAAAGAGACCTCAGAGAACTACCTCAACCTTTCTACTATGTGAAGACATAGCTGGAAGGTGGGCATCTTGGAACCAGGAACAGGCCCTCGCTAGACCATGGACTTGCTGTTATCTTGATCTAGGAATTCTCAGCCTCCAAAACTTTGAGAAGTAAATTTCTTTTGTTTGTGAGTCAACTAGCTTAGGATATTCTGTTATGGCAGCTTGAACAGTCAAAGAAAAGCATACAAGAAGCACTCAGGAAATGTTAGGGGGAAGCCAGTTGTCCTTGAGAACAGCACATAGTCACACAGTGTATATATGTAAAATCCTTGTAAAATGAAGTGGATATCCGGGTTATGCATCCTTGTCTCCATCATGCCCACATCCTCCCGACAATTCTGCACAGTGACTCCTGTGTGAAACGGAACCAGCGCCAGGGCCAGCACTTAGGAGGTGACAGTGAAAAACAGACACACTTACTCAAGAAAGGCTACACATTGCAGGTTGGAAATCCTTCCTTGCATAAATAAAACAAAATTCATGAAACTTTCAGTAAATATGGTGACATAAAAAATCACTCTGAGCCTAGATAGAAATGAAAATGGAATTAAAAGCATATAGATTGCGTGTGTGTGTGTGTGTGTGTAAGACTACTGAAGAGCATATATGGCAACTGCCTTAGAGTATATACATAGAACTAGCCTTGAATCAGATTATCAGCATGTAGAATGCAGGATTGGAAGATAAGGAAGTATAACTCAGTTAAAATGAAATCCAGGTAGGGGACAAGTTTTGTAGAACTGTGGATTTAGGAAAGGAAGCTATGGAAAAACCAAACCAACAGTGAATGATGGGAAGTCCGTTAGTAAACACTAGCTCCTTTTTGGATTGTGGAGTCTGTTGATGGACAGTACCAACATCTGCAAACAGCCCATTTTTAACAAGCTTGGACAGATTGCTCTGCTGTACTGGGGGCCTCGTCATGGCTTTCTTCTCTGCAAATTATTCAATGACAGATCCAAAGGAATACTTTTATTTTCTATCCTTGGAATCTTGACCATTTATCAGATAGCCATTGACTTTGCCCCACCAAGTCCAAAATTATATCCCTTCATGACTGATCCATAATATTTATTATATAACTGGATTATCCTGGGTACTCTTATTAAGCCATCACCTGTCCTTTTATGTTTCCCCCACTCAGGATTGATGGGGGTGCTGCAACAATTCAGACCTCCAAGAGCTAACAAGTGTTCACCTCCAAAACCGTGAAAATCTTCTATCCTTGAATGATGTGGTGTGTGTTGGGGAGAATGTGCACTATGGGGTGCTGAACATTGAATTCTCTTTTTAAAGCCCGGGTATTAAGATGCTTCCCTTAGTGTGATTTGTGGGCACTAGAAAGAAAGTGAAAAGAATTCTAGAACAGTGTTTCAAACTATCTGTGGTGAAAAACCAGTTTTGGTTTGCTGTGCTGTTGTTTTCAATCTCTTCCAGGCTGACACTTTTATAAATTATAAGAAAAGTGAACTACTAAGAAAATGAAATTAAAAACAAAATTTCACCAAATACAGATTCCAAATTTAAATGACTTAACAGACAAAATTGCTTTTAATTTGTGTTCTTATTTCATGGAAAACCTGGAACATGATTTTTATAGATGGACCACCACTTGGAGTAGGACCACGCTAGACTACTGAGGACAATAAACTTTCATATTTGACTTGGACCCAGCCTGGGTCTGTTTCAGAATACATAGAAACATGAATTTTTAGTGCTCACTTAAATGATCATTTCATCAAAAAGATACAATGATGGAAGGCAATCCATTGCAAGGAACACAAGTAGACCTCAGAATTTCAGTGAGCCTGATGATGCACAAGTAATCCATTGACCGTGACAAAGTTTTCTGCATGATCCTCAATAATTACTGTTTTTCTCAATATGAAAAATGCCTGTTACAGGAGCTCCAAGGACAGCCTAAAGAGCATGGGAACCCATCGAAGGAAAAACATAACCTGCAGGTCTGCAGTGATAGCAAAGAATGGAGGTTTGCCAACTAGCCGGGAGCAGTAAGACCCTGATTGTACGCCTGACTAACATGGGTGGACCAATCACTTCAGGGGCCTGAGGCGATTATTCCTTTTTGTCCAAGCCAGGTGACAGCCCAGACTGGAAATAACCAGGGTTTCTGTCCAGCTACCCCGAGACAGAACATCACTAACTATTTTGGTAAAAGTGGCAGCTAAACTTCCTGGATGAGTTCCAAGCCCTGAGACACACAAAACAGGCAAGGGATGGTGATTTAAGCAGCAAAAAGTGGAACTAGAAAAACTTCAAATTCTACTCCGCAAAGGTAAAAAGGAACAATATAGGTAAGGTTGAGCTCAGGTGTCCAAATGTCCAAAGATGAGCAAATCTCATGTTCTTCCTAAAAACTGGCTATCCTTCTAATAAATTTGCAATCTTCTACTAACTTGGTTATTGGAAAAAAAAAAAGAGTCCTCAGTTTCCAGGTGTCACCTACTGCAACTGCTATTCCTAAGAAACCAACATTTGGCCCAAGAGATGACAATATTTCTGGAGTACCTTCCACATGTGGTTCCCATTTTGCTAGCTGGTCTGTTGATAAATAAGCCCAGCCACAGGACATTGGTGATTAAATACCAGCTGACCCCTGACCTCAGGCAGGAGGCAGATCTACTTCGAAGTTGTTCAACTTTCATCCTGACTTCTCATCCTAACGGTGTACTGCCAGTGATACCAGGAAGGAAGTTGGGGCTTTAGTCATCAATCCTGTTTAAGTAAAAGACAGGATCAGTGATTCTGAGTTTGTTGCTTCTTATGGTTATAGAAGTTTATATTTCATTTTCACAGCATTTTAATAGCAACATTATGCTAATTCAACATATGCTTACTGTATAGCTAATTGTCTCCAAAAATATCAATACATATGGAATTTTTCAGATCGCTGATGCTTTAAGCTGTGCATTAAGTTCAATTATCTAATCGTTTCTGGTTGAATTTTAGGACCTTGCTTCTTCATCTCTTCCCCATTTTGTCTTGGATTTAGAGTTCATTTTTCCCATTCCCTTCTCTTGACATATGAGGAACCTGAAGTCTCTGGGAGGGAACGAATTATCTAAGGTCTTAAACTGTGGGGAGTGTGTGGAGTCCATTTCCCCTGGCTCTTTGTCCAGAGTTGTTTTAGGAAGTCGCTCCTGGTGTTTTCAGAAATCAGAGTTCGTAAAGGAAACTGCATGTAATTGCTGGGGACGTGTGAGCTTGAATTTATACTTCAGGATGCTAATCATTGTTTGCCGGCTTATCTGCTAGTGCCCTCTGTAAGGGCAATCGCTCTCCCCCAAGCTCCTGCTGCCTAAGTATCTTTGTACCACGTGACTCCTCTACTGTCTGTTGTGACTTAGTCTGGAGATGATTCCTGCAGAGTTCATCCACAAAAGAGGTAAAAGGGTAACCTAGGTCAGTAAGAGTCTCTCCTTCAGGGGGCCTGAGCCAAGGAACAGAGGGGAGCTGCCATTTGGAAGCAGGTTCATGAGTCAAAATAGAAGTCAGTTGAAAGATCACAACTGCAGCAAACCAAAACCATATGTGATCCAGAGTTGTGAGAACAGGAACAGAAGGAAAGGGAGAAAGCCAGCGAGGACAGAGCAGAGCAAATGGAGCAGACACACAGAGTTGCATGTGGCCCTGCTGCCCCGACAGGAACAGCTGCACTCACTCTGCGCCAGGCATTGTTCTTAGCACCTTACCCGGAGGAACGCATTTTCTTCTCATAACAGCCCCTGGGCTGGATTCTAATACCGTATTTATTTTCAGGAGGTAAATTGAGGCCCTGAGAGGCTTATTAACTTGCTGGAGGTCACATAACTCACTTCACTACTGTGGTGCAAGCCAGTCTGGATCTCCTGTGACTGCCCCAGGTAGAGTCCTTGAAGAAAATGAGACTATTGATTTAACCACAACAAAAATGGAGTATTTGGGGGACATTAGACTTGAAATTGCCAAGTGTGTGATTAAAAAGTCACCCGGGAATAGTATAATCATTTATATATTTCAGTTGTAGTATTTTTTTCTCTATCACAATGGATAGCCATTAGCAGAGATATGAGATGATTTATAAGAAGTGCAGGCTGAAAATTAAGTGCTTGTGCTTTAATGTCTGAAAAGTAAGACAGAGACAGAAAGAAGAAAGTGGGAACACATCTGGTTAAACACAGGAGAACCCATATGCCCAGCTCCTAACCAAGTAGTCTCGGGCACCTTACTGAATGATTTGGGGGCACACATTCTGAGGGAAGAGGCCAGTGAAATGCACAAGGCTGTGTCATATCCAAAGTGGGAAGTGAGGAGATTGTAGAACCTGATGGGGGACAAAAGCACTCTGTGCCTGCAGCATATCAGTGAGAGGAATCCAGGAACCCCAGAGGAAGAAACCTGAAAATCTGTATACCAACAAGTGCCCAGGTGATCCTCTTCATTACCATCAGGGAAGTGGGTGAAGCACCATGCTGCTGATCATTGGCTCACATCATCCTCATACCAACTCCTTCAGGCTGATAACATGTGTGTATCCCTTTGCTAGATGATGAAGCTGACCTTTAAAGGCACTCAGAATCCAGCTAGGTTCAATTTGCACAGCCCTCACCCCATCCTACTGTTTTCATACCTGTCGGCTTAGAGAAACAGATGGACATCAAAAAAGAGCCTTGAAGAAGACAGGAGCAGTCAAGAAAAGCAGACACAGGACAGCAGGTGTTCTACTTGGAGTATGCAAACATTAGAAGTGGGCATTGCTGGGTCTGTCCTCCATCCCTTTCCTGTTTATGTTTGCTGGAGGTGTCTGTGTGGAACGTGAAGTTAGGATTGCAGGAAAGAGGATATGGGAATAAGAAGCTGCCAGTATTTCTAAAGTTTTTATTTCGGATGGTAGCCCCATCTCCACCTCTCATTTAAAACACTTTATGTGAGCTGGGCTCCCCATACTTGTAGCACCTGTTTCTTGTCTAAATCATCATGGTGAATAGCAGTACGATCCTTGTAATGAGAAGGACCCATGCTTTCCTTGGGAAGACAATGAAGGAGAAAGACGTGGCTCTCTTTCTGGTTGAGATCTGGGGCAATGTACTTCTTCATCTTGATTGTCTCATCTGGCAATTAGTGGGTCCATAGTTACCTCTTGAAGTTGTTTCACATTTTAATGAAATTCGTATGTAAAACACCTTCATGCAAAATCCCTCCCTAATGTCAGCTCCTTCTTCTTATACACCCTCTCTAACTCCACTCAGTTTTCCCTCCAGTCCTTACTAGCAATTCCTGCTGTGTGGATTCTATCTCATGTTCCAAACCTTTCCTGTGAACAGCCCAAAGAAGATGACCAGAGTGTGAATGGCTACGGGCAGTGAATATTCACACACTTAGAAACAGGACAACAGAACAAAGGCTTCCCAAGCCATCCTTCTGCCCAGCTGGGGACATCACTAACAAACTGGATCCTGTTCTAATTGAATGTGGTATCCTAGATATCATAAATGAATATCACCACTGGCTCTGGATGCCTCAGAATGTCGTGAAAGCTATGCCATCTCCTTACTTCATCTTTCTGGCAAAGAAGCTACTTGTAGGCAGCATTTTATCTGCATTGGTAACTTGGACTGCAAATTTTACAGTATGCCCTTCTTGCAAGTTTCTCATTAATTTGCTCCTCTTCAGACTTTGCTGAATGCCATATACTGTAACCAAGATCTGATGATGCCACACTTCCTAGTGAATGTATAGCCTTATACACTGGGGTTGAGTGGTTTTGCTGAATTAGTTTTCTGTCCTTGGCACTTTGTATGTCAGTTGGTTTGTTCTCCACTGAAGATAATTTCTGCTCATAAATTCTGGGGAAACAGGCTGTTGAATTCCTGTGGCAAAGCTGATTAGTCTTCCTTGGGTAACGTGACACTGTCGCTGGATTAAGGTCATAGTTGGAACAAATGCAGACTTGGAGGTGCACAGACCTGGGTTTGGTTAGCCTTTCTGCCATTTAATACCTACAAAGTTAGTTGATTTCACCAAACCTCAGTTTCTTCCTCTGCAAAATGGGGACAGTAATGTCCCATGTATATGTTTATTGTAAAGACTGAGGCAGGTGTGGGCTTCACAGACACAGATCTTTATTTTCTTCCAGCACCTAAAACAGTACCTGGACCATGGTAGGTGCTCAATACGGACTTAATGAATGAATAGCAGATCAGTTAGTATTTATTGAATAACTTTATGTTGAATGAATTAATGAATAAAGATTGAATGAATAAATAACAAATATCAAATAGGCAAACAGTTTATAAAACCTCATAGCACCAGGACAGGAACCTCCCCTCCCACACACCCACATACAACCCCCCTCCCACACACACAGGAACTATTGTTAATGGGACCAGTAGCCACAGGGTCTCATGGGGCAGCCCAGAGCCTATTTGCAGCTTCTGCCATTCTCTCTGGCTTCTGCACTCACTGTTTCTCCCACTCATGCATCCCCCCGCCCCAAACCCAGGTTAGATGTGCCTGGATCCATCTGTGACTGGTCAGCCTCTGGGTGCTGGACAACAGCTGTTCTTGGTGACAAGGAACCCATGCTCTTTAGCACAGGAATAGCTTTTCCGTGGCCAAATCAGGATGGCCTATGGCCATGAACTTGCCAAGTGATGAGTCTGATTAGGTTCAGAGCAACAGTTGTCAGGAATGCAGCCACTGTTTGCCCCCAGCCCTTGAGGGGAACCCTAAAAAGATGTTAAGTGTGGAGTCCGAATTCGGGTTCTGCCTCTTTGCAGGCTGGGGCTCCACAGAGAGCAGCAAGGCTCTGGCTGTGTACACGGCAGGTGGGTCTTTGTGACTCTGGCATTTCACTGTCTAAGCCTGATGAAGTTCACCAGACTTCAGAGGTACACGTTGTTTTCAGGCCAACGAGAGTTCAGCCTTGTGGTTCTTCTTCGATGGGGCTAAAAGTGGCTGTTTTGGAATAGGTGGTCGGTGACACCGTGCCACCTGTCACCACAGTCCCAGCTCCTCCACCTCAGCATATATTCGTATCTGGTTCAAGTGAGTATTGATGGCCACCATCTAGGAGAACAAAGGGGAGGCAGAGAACACACAGGGCCTTTGGCGGGCAGAGGAGAGAGAACAGGTAGGATGCCAGGTGGGGATGAGGCAGGAGGCACAGGAGTGGCAGATTTCGGGGCTGACCGGGTCTCAGATTTTGTTTTCCTGCTGCCAGCCCCCACGGCTGTGGCTTTCCCCTCTGGTCTTGTGATCCCTGCAGCAAAGGGAGCAGGGAGGACGGAGGGAGAATGTGAAATGTGGAGCCCAGGGGAGTGCTGCTGGCCACTGTGCCAGGCTCCTGGGCCTGCCATCTGCAGGCTGCCAACACCGGTGCCCAGAGTCCTGGGTGTGTTTTCAAAGCAACACGGTCTCTCCACATCTGATAGTCACTGGAAAATAGGGAAAGACGTGTCCTCTGCTTTGGTATTGCCCGCATGCTACCACTTGGCAGCCCTTCAGGATTTTCTGACAAATAGCAATGAATAATTAACTGATCATCTGAGCTGCCACTGAAAGCTTGAAGACAACAGCATCGCCAGGGCTGCACCACCCAGGCAGCCCTGACAGGATTTTCTCTCTTCATAAAGGAGGGCCGCGATGCAGGCTCTCTGATAACGCTCCCCAGGCCGGCAGGAGACCAGGCACTCCTTCCCGTGTCCTGCTTCTCCCTGGGCCTCTGGCAGGAGAGAGAGACAAGTGCAGCTGCTGTCTCAGCCACCACGCTCCTGCCGCACTGTTCTGTCAGAGACCAAAGCGCTGCCCATGGGCCCGATGAGCTTTGCCAGGGCAGTGTTCGTTCCTCCCAGGGCATCCGGTACCTGCGGGGGGATGCTTTGATGGTCACAAGTGGGAGAGGAGGCCGCTGGTTCTAATGTGTAGAGTCAAGAGAAGCAACCTGCCGCTTCCCAGTGCACAGGACAGCCCCCACGGCAAAGAATTTGCTCACCCAAAAGGGTCCATCCTGCCGTAGAGCAAGGAAAGGATGTGTCCCTCACGCAGGGTCCAGGGCGTCCTGGGGACCGCAGCGAGCCCGGGACCAAAGAAACTTGGGCTCCCTCGAGTGGTGACTCATACTATGACAGCTGAGGAGAAAGGCCCTTGGGTGAGGGAGGCTGTAGTGTGTGTGTGTGTGTGTGTGTGAGAGAGAGAAACAAGTCATTTTATCCCTCACAAACTACACTTTGGTTGACGGTGACAGCAATTTTCATGAATCATTAATGAGTCATTTTCTTCTCTCCATGTTGTTAATATCCAGGCAGAGGCCTTTGAATTGAGGGAGCAGATTTCCTTGTGATTAGAGCGTTTAATTTTTGAAAAATGTCCTCATTCAGAGTAGCATTTGAGTGTGGATTTGGGTGATTTATTTCTGTTTGTTTTGCATCATGTTTCCCGGTCAGCTTTTTGGAGAGACAGCACGGAGAAGCCTCCAGGATGGACAGCCTGTAGATTATGTTTCCATTGATGACATTGTAGGAGTGAAGAGAAGGGGGTGGGTGGTGATTTTAAAATTTCAATTCTGATCTGACGTTACCTGAATTAGAGCAAATCCTACCCAGTCCTGCAAACAACTCTACTTCGCAAAGCATGTCTTGTTGAGCACAGAGTGTTTGGTTTGCCAACCAACATGTCTTACTGATTTACTCAAAATCTAACAGAGCTCTCTGTCACCTAGTGGCCTGTCGTCACATCACTCTCATGTTCATGATAGCAGGAATAACACTTACTGAGTAAATGACACAGGAAAGGCACGTTCGTTAACCTGTCCTTCCCTTGTAACAATTGTATGAGGGACGGTCCTGCATTTGACAGGTGACAGACTGGACACATAGAAGATACGTCACTCCACAAGGTCACAAGGCAGCAAGTAAGAATCGGATCAGCGCGGTGCGCCGGCCGCAGCGCGCCGGCCGCGGCGGCCGTTGGAGGGTGAACCAACGGCAAAGGAAGACCTTTCTCTCTGTCTCTCTCTCACTCTCCACTCTGCCTGTCAAAAAAATAAATTAAAAAAAAAAAAAAAAAAAAAAAAAAAAAAGGTGGGATAAGAACCAAGGCTCAGGCACAGACTGATCAGAACAGCTTTCCAGGCTGGCCCTCGGGGTGTTCAGCCAGTTGTGCCACCCCCTCTCCTCTGTCTTCCTTCTTGTGATCCTCCCGTCAGAAGCCTTCCCTCTGGCCATCAGGTGGCAGGGCCCCTGTGAGCTATGCTCATTCTTATCTCCAAGTTTGCAGATGTCCTTCCTTCTGCTCCTAACACTTCAACCTCTGGCTTTGTTCAAAGCCCACTTCCCTTCGCCACCACAAAGCCTTCTTACTTTTTGAGACACCGTCTGGACTTGGAGGAAAGCCTGTCTGAATCCAGAATTCTGGCTCTTTCCACATATGGCATTGCATAAGAGGAAAAAAAATAAAACCTATCTTGCCATTCACTGAGTTCACAATATGTGGTCTCTGTGCTTCCTTCTATTTGCAAAATAAGCTGAATGGAACGAATTAAGATACTGAGACCCCTTCACAGGATTGTGACAAGTAAGAAATAAAATGCTGAAAAGGGAATCTTTGTCCATACAAGGTATTACTACAGTATCATTTTGGTCCCTCTTTTTCAGTTTGTATTACTTCAGCTTGTTGCTTCTGTTCTCCATCTACTACACAAATCTTATTTAAGATACAAAGAGCAGGTTACCAGTCGTGGAGGGAAACAAAAATCAAGCCTTTTTGCTGCTTTTAGGGTTTTCTGCCATCAAAATGCTACTTGGTCCCAGGAGCCTTCAGACCATATCGCAGGTTGTGTTTTTAGAAGAGAAGTTAGAAAACCAAATGACGTCATCATGCATGTGGTCTGGATGACATATAATATCTCAGACAGTAGAGATGTCTTCCACTTGTGCTCCTCTGCCCTGCGGAGAGGATCACAGATGTCCTTTGTTGTCAACAGCGTCACTGTCCAATAGCTGAGAGAAATGACTGTTCTTTCCTAGGCTATTTATGAAATACATAAAGAGTGATTTTTGTTGCGTTGTTCATCGGAATTGTATTGATTTAGAAAATAATTCTGAAAGAAGTAACATTTTTACCTATGACATTTCTCTATCAAACAGCATGATAGCCTTCTCTGCTTGAATCAAGAAGTCTTTTATATCCTCTAGTGATCATGTCCATTAAGACCTTCATGTTTAGGCCAGCGCCGCGGCTCCCTAGGCTAATCCTCTGCCTTGTGGCGCCGGCACACCGGGTTCTAGTCCTGGTCGGGGCGCCGGATTCTGTCCTGGTTGCCCCTCTTCCAGGCCAGCTCTCTGCTGTGGCCCAGGAGTGCAGTGGAGGATGGCCCAAGTGCTTGGGCCCTGCACCCCATGGGAGACCAGGAAAAGCACCTGGCTCCTGGCTCCTGCCATCAGATCAGTGAAGTGCGCCGGCCGCAGTGCGCCGGCCGCGGCGGCCATTGGAGGGTGAACCAACGGCAAAGGAAGACCTTTCTCTCTGTCTCTCTCTCTCACTGTCCACTCTGCCTGTCAAAAAAAAACCAAAAAACAAAAAAACAAACAAAACAAAACAAAAACAAAAAAAAAAACCCTTCATTTTTGTTGTTAGATTTATTCCTAGGTTTTCCTGGTCATTGGCATAGGCTGTTTTTTACTTAAATTATTATCACAGGTTCCATGTTCTTGTTTATTGTAAAAGCTCGGCCATTGCTTGTCTTACTAATATTGTGACAATTTGCAGGTCACATAAGCAGCAAGTAGGAACCATCAGTGTCAGCCTTGGCAACAAATGAGTGTGACACCCCGCCTGCCTTTGGGAAGTGGTGTGTGTCTTGGGATTATCACAATAAACTGATAGCTTTGTGCTAGAATTTCCAGAACTTTCTAATACCTGGAAACATTGTCCTCTTAGATGAGCCTAGAAGCACTACTGTCAGAAAATTCTCCCAATTGAAAGTCACTTTCTGACTCTAAGAGCTAAAGATCAAGATACATGAGGCCTGTGTTTCTCTACTGGTTATTTGCACTCTGAAAGAATTAATTCAGTGATGTTCTGTACAGTGTGCTGGGCCAGTCAGCAGAAACCAAACGATACATTTTGGGCATCCAATGAAAACACTGAATGTTTATGAGTGTTTTTGCCTAATTAATATGTAAAGAATTTAAAACATGTATTAAGATAACCAGAGATACTTATGAGCTTGAAGGGAAAATTTGCATTTATATTTATGAAGAAGTCCAAGCGTCCTCTGCCCAGGCATCTCAGCTGTTCGCAGTCGGCCTCCTCGGCTGTGATGTTCTTCCGGGGAGAGGGCCCAGGAGAAAGAACAATCAGATGCATATGTAGAACTCACTGGAGTCCAGTTTTTCCTCTTGCTTTATGCTATTCCCTGCTTGTTCACTGGATTCTTCCAGAAGATACCTTGGAGCTTTTAGTAGTCCTTCGTACCATTTGGTAATGACTGCTCCACTTATCCCAGAGCACCCAGTTAAGAGCTGGCAGAGTATCTACCACAAAGGAAGTTTTCATGACTTACAGGGGAGGAGGTGCAGGAACTGGGTGGCCATGCATGACATCTGGTTTCCTGTGTGCTGTGTTAGTTCTACATACGGAATGGTGAGCTGACGCAGGTAGCTCCACAGTGGAGGAAGGCCCGCAGACCCAGAAACTCTCCTGCCTACTGCTGATAGAGGCTGATACCTAAGATTAGGCTGGGCAGAGCCTGTTGGTTCTCAGCTGAATTTTGGAAGCTGATTCACTGGCTGAGGTGTAACCCAGGTACTTGAGCCATCATCAGCTGCTGCCCTTGATGCATGTTAGCAGGAAGCTAAAATTGGCACAGGTTGGGACTTGAACCCGGAATGTGGGTGTCCCAAGCAATGCCAAATACCTGCCCATGTATACTCACTTATTTTAAATGCAATCATTATAATGACGTATGTGTATTATCTGCTTATCCGGGGTTCAGGATTGTGTGTGTGTTTCCTCTGCAAGTCAGATATAACTACCTGCAGCACAACTAGTTTTCCTTCAAACGATGTTGAAATCAATTACTTTCAATTGAGCTAGCATTTGAAAATTTAGTTTTGTGATTAAGTAATATATTAAAGTGGGTCAAAATTCGAAAAATACAAGTGAGATGCAGTGAGAAGTGTAATTCCCGCCCTATTCCCTGGCTAGCCAATTCCTCTTAATTACCAGTGTCGTTAGCTCCTTGAATGTTTTTCCATAGAAATTGTATATTTTATTGCTGAGAATACATAGGTTCACATGTTCTTCTTAACCCTTTAGAGCCAGGGGTGCTGTGTAATATACATCATGCTTTGCCTTTTCTGTCTCACATAACAACTGTAAGAATTAATGTTTATTTGGAGTTTTCTCATTCACTGTCACAGCTGCAGTATTCAGTTATGAATGTGTACTAAAAATTTAGTCATTTTCCAATAATGGGTATTCAGACCACTTCCAGTCCATTGATTTTGTGCACAGCCCTTCAATTAATGAGGTAGTCATTGTCATTTCACACATGTGCAGGTGCATCTGTGGGGTAAATACCTCAAATGAGATGGCCAGAGAATGTTTGCAGTAATTTTGATTCTTATGGTCAAGTTGTCTTCCATGGAAGTTGTACCAATGTATACTCCTACCAGAAATGCTTGAGTTTGTCAACACAAGATGTTATCGCTGCAGCTGATATTCTGCAGCAGGACAGGTGAACAATATTATCTTACTTTAATTTTAATTTACATTTTCACATTATGAGTGAAGCTGAGCATCCTTTCATATGGATAAGAACTACTTGATTTTCTTCTTCTTTGAACAATCGTTCATATCCTGTTTCCATTTTCCTAGTTAGTTATTACCCTTTTATTAATTTATACCAGCTCATTAGGTTACAGAGGAACTCATCATATATCTGTGATATGAATTTAAAACATTTTTTTCAAGGCTGTCACTTGATACTGTTGATTGTTATGTTTGCTTTCCAGCAAGTCTGTTGTTAAGTTGTTGAATTTAGCAAATTTTTATTTTAAAGGCCTTTAAATTCCATATCATGGTTTTTAAAAGTCTTTTCCAAGTTAAGATTATAAGAACAAACTTGTGGTTTCCTCAAGTACTTTCATTACTTCGCATTTTGTTAGTGTACCATATGAAATCATCAATATTTGCCTTTTTAGCATATAGATTGTTACGTAATTTAGCCTAGTATATTCAATGCTTTGAGCCACATACAATTTATTTTGATGTGAGACATGAGGTCACGTCCAACTGAATGTTTTTGAAGATATTTATTTGACTGAATAATCTATCCTTTCCCACTGATTGTTATGTCATCTCTCTATACTGATTTTGCAAATCAAGTTATATATGTTTCTGATTTTGAAACTCTTCTTTTCAAACTGCTATGTTAATTATTTGGAGTGTGTGTCTCTAATATAACTATTATATTCTTTTTTAGAATGTTCTTTTCTGATTTATTTTTCATATAAAATTTTCTACTCTGGTTCCTAAAAAGTTAATGGTAGTCTTATTTGCATTTTTGTTAAGATCACTTTGAATTTCTGATTAACTGAGAATGAATTGCCCTTGTGGTGATGGTTCGTTTTATGAACTAGCTTCTTAACTGCTTCCAGCTTCTCAATTCTCTAATCTGTTTGTTCTGCGTTCTGCCACCTGACTAATCTGCCTCCAGAATCTTCATTAACTCATATCCTTGAGTTTCCCTAATCCAGATCTTTTTTTGTTTTCATCTTTCTCCCTCCAGCAATCTGTCATGTCCTCCTCTCACCTCTCCACTAACTAAAAGTCTTGATAAATCCACTCGACCATCCAGTTCTCATTCTCCAGTGAAATGCTGCCTGGCTTTTCTCCTTTCCATGAAATCACTGTTCTGCCTTCCTAGTTGACACCAACTTATGCATGCCTTTTGTTATACCACACGTATTTAGCCTGTGTGACTTAGGTTTCAAAAGTTGATAATTTAACTCAAATCTCTGTGGTTGAAAAAAAAATGATGCATCCTCAGATTTTTATTACTTTGTACTTGCCTATGGCTTGAATTCTTGGGTGTCTGCATCATGTATCTCAATCCACTCATTCAATCTGTCACCAAATTTGTATGGCAGGTGAACCATGTGCCAGGTGCTGCAATAGTTGTCAGATATTTGTATCAGTCCAATTAAGCTAAGTTAAACAGCAGCGACAAATAACCCCATAGTGATTCGCAGATACAAGATTTTAATTTTTGTTCATATTACATGTCCATCTCTATTTAGCTTTGACTCTGCTCCAAGACTTTATTTCAAGACTCATTTTATTGTAGGCTAAAGGAGAAGTTCTGTCTGGAGTATGCTGACATTGTGGAATAGGGAAAGAGCAATAGAAAAAACAGGTGAAAACTTAAAGCTTCTGCTCAGAACTGGCCCCTGACAATTCCACACATATTCTATTGGCCAAAATAAAGAAATAAATAAAAGCACACGACTAAGCTTAATATCAGTGGAATTGGAAACCTAATGTCCTGGGAGGTACCCTACAAAGAAAGAGTATTTTTAGTAAGATTATTTATTTATTTAAAAGGCAGAGTGACAGAGTGAGAGAGATATCTTACATCTCCTGATACACAACCCAAATGCCTGCAGTAGCCAGGGTTAGCCAGGGTGAAGCAAGAAGCCAGAACTCTATCCAGGACTCCCACATGAGTGCCAGGGGCCCAGATATTTGCACCATCATGTGCTGCCTTCCCAGGCTCATTAACAGGAAGCTGGATGGGAAGCAGAGTAGCTGAGATTCAAACCAGTATTCTAATATGGGACGCCAATATTGCAGGCGGTAGCTTCACCTGCTGTGCCACAACACAGGTCCCTGAACAAAGTACTTTTAACAAATATTCTGTTATACCTCAGCAGTAAATTGTTAGATACAGTACTAATTTCCAGAGCTTAAAGACTAGAAGAAAATGTGAATAGTAATCAAATAATGGCACCATCTTGAAAAATGCTCCATAGAGAAAGAAAAGATATGGAGAAAACACAAAACAGAGGTAACATGGGTGGGCTTGAAGAATGTCATGTTAAGTGAAATAAGCCAGGCAGAGGAAGACAGGTACTGCATGATCTCATTCATATGTGGAAGCTAAAAAAGTTCATCTCATGGAAGTAAAGAGCACAACTGTGGTTCCCAGAGGCCAGGAAGGATGGGGAAGAGAGAGGACAGAGAGAGGTGGATTAACAGGTATGAAATTACAGTCAGGAGGAGTAAGTTTTAGCATTCTATGGCACAGTCAGTGGCTACAGTTGATAATAATTTATGGTATGTTTCAAAATAGCTATAGGAGAGATTTTGAATGTCTCCAATGCAAAGAAAGGATAAATATTTGAGGTGATGGATATACTACTTACCTGAGTTGATCATCACACATTGTATACATTATTAGAATGTCACACTGTATCCCATAAAAATGTACAATTATTATATATCAATGTATATACTGGCAATGTGGTATAGCAGTAAAAGCTGCTGTCCGCAGTTCCAGAATCCTGTATGGGTGCCAATTTGTGTCCTGATTGCTCCACTTCCGGTCCAGCTCTCTGCTGATAGCCTGGGAAAAGCAATGGAAGATAGCCAAGTGTCTGCCACCCAGGTGGGAAACTTGGATAAAACTCCTGGCTCCTGGCTTCAGACTGGCTCATCCCAGACCATAGCTGCCATGTGAGGAGTGAACAAGCAGAAGGAAGATCTGTCTCTTCCTCTCTGTAACTCTGACTTTCAAATAATAAACAAATCTTTAAAAAACTAAACATCTTAAAAGCGTAAAATTGTTAAGCTGATATAGCATAGGTGATTTAAAATACCCTCTTTTTATCATCCCCATAAGACACTTGACAGTTAGGCAAGAGAAGGTAACTCCTTCTAACAGTTTGCATAACTTGACATCATTCACAACTGTTGGACATACTAATATGATCCAAATGAGCAGAAGTAGCATGATTTTTGTTTTACAGATTGCATCTAAATTCAACAAAATACTCTTACCAAAGACTCATTCTATAATTCCTTATTAATATGTTTTCACCACAAGTCAGAGTTAACGTTACAATTGCCTTACTGTGGTGAAAATTTATTTGGTTTTGACTGCTCCTAAAAGCTTATTTCTGGAGTGGTGCATATCTTTCTATGAATGACAGCATAGTAGCCTTGATCATTACACTGCCTATACATTAGCACAATCTGTGTAATACCTTGTGGTTTTCTTTGGTTTAAAAATTTAGTGTGATTCTCCAATGAAGTAGGCAGTAATTGTAGACAAGGGAATGGTTTAATCATTTCAAGTAGTAAGATGCCCTCTCCATAATATATAATTATTAGACCATTTCTACTTTCATCGGACAATATTACTCTCTGTTACTTACTGGGAATAAATGAGTAAATCAATAATGATGCTGGGGTCTCAGTCTTGCTTTCTTAATGGATGCTTCAGAAAAGAGCCTTGGTCGTTTTGTCTCCATACCATATGTCTCTGTTGACATTAAAGTGCTTAGTTCCAAATGAGTTGGCTTCATTCAAGCATCTTAATTCAAGAGTGGATGATTAGATCTTAAGCTAAAAACCTATTAGGATGTAAGCACTTGTATTTTTGAAAGGTATTAAGGGAACATCATGGTGTGGTTGTAGATAAATCCTCCCTATCCAGTAGCGGGTTGGCAAAAATTTCATTTGATCTTCAAACATTACAGACTAGCTTCATGTCAAAGTTAAGTACAGGACCAGAAATCTGTCAAGGGTTTGTTATCCAGTACACACACTGGAGAGTGTCATTATTGTCTTTAGCTGGCGGTAGTTTCACAGATCCTGTCTCTGAACAGGGATAGAGAAGACCAAGTATCTTTTACATGCAGAAACAGTGCACTGAACAAGATTCCAGGATCAGAGTATGTGCTCATCTTAGTAGGACTTTGAAAGTGGCAGTCGCACTGTGGCAACTTCATGCACCCATGAGGTTTCTTAACAGGTACCGAACTCCAAAACAATCAACGTGAATAGCAGAGGACAAATCACATCACAAATACTTTCAGTCCTTTTGAGAGAACACGTACATATCTACATAAAACCCAATGCCATGCTTGTTTCTGCTTTTATTTAACCACATGTGTGGGCCACACTAATGGGATTCTCCCCCTTCTCCTCCCTGCTTCCAGTTAATTTGCTTTCGTCCCTATGTAATCCTGTCATCAGCAAGGCACAATGGTCATCACATAGAGAATGTGAAAATCATTTGATAACCATCTGCCTGATGTTTCTGCAGACACATGTCTAGCTTGCAGAGCTGCTACCAAGTCGGGACTCCTCACCAGGAAAGGGCATGTCTGCTAGGGAACAGGGCAGAACACAGAGTCCCAGAGTGGAGATTTCCTAATTAAATTTTCATAGGTGGCCTGTAGGGCTCCTGACTGCACCACTCCTGAAGGCAAGATTGATTTCACATCACCTGACTTCAAAGGCAACTTCTTCCTTCCTTCCTTTTCCCTTTCTTTCTCTTCTCTCCTCATTTCCCTCCTTCCTTCCCTCTTTCTTCTTTTTTTAATGTAAAAAAAATACAATGAATACAATGAACCAGTAAAAATGGGCTTTATTAAAACTGCTTGCAGGTTTTAGCAGCTCATAGCTCTAACCATCTCACCCCTCAATGTTTTGCCTCCTGGTTTGCCTCATCATTGACAGTTCCGTTATTACTCATTAGAAACACTGATGACCATCAAGGAATAAGAAACAAATGCTTTATAAGAACTGGAATGTAAATTGCTGCTGAAAAAAAAAGTCAGATTTATATGTCACAGTAGTTACGAACTTAAACAAGAATAATGAGAGTAGACATCTGGGAATAACTTGTATTGACAATGCTTCCTAACTGTATCCCTTCCCTCCCCCATGGGGCTTTGAGTTCCAGAAAGTTACTATCTGGTTGAGACATGCAGATGAAAGCAGGACCATAGGTTCAGAACATGAAAGAAATAAAGGTCATGCTTGAAGGAATTTCGACTTCATGAAAGTAAAACTTTTCATGAAAATTCAATAAAAGCCATCAGAACTGAGACCATGGTGGGAGCTAGGATGAGTAATACAAGCTGCTTCTTGATAGAACCATGCCCCTTAGGATGAGCTTTTACATTCTAAATTTTAAATGGAGGATTAAAGCAATCTTGAGTCATTGGAAGTTAGTCAAAATCAATAAACAAACTCTAAAATATTATAATTCTTGTGTGGCAATTGTATATTTGGACAGTGACTATATTTGATACACCAAGTACTGTCAACTTATTTTAGGCCTGAAATGATATGTTTTTTTAAAGTGCTTATCTTTTACATCAACATACTTTAGAAGTCCTTATCTTTTAGAGATGCATTTTGACGTGGAGAAGTAGTGGGCCAGGAGTTGATCAATGTTAAAGCTGGGTGATGGGCACACTGAGGTTTAGAATGCTATTCTGACTGTATTTGTGCACTAAAAATGCTTTAGAAAGCAGGAAGTGTCATAAAACTATAAAACCTATCAGATATAAAAAGATTTAGTAAAGAAAAACGTCAACACTTAACCATTACCCAGCTGAAGATTTAAAACCTATAAATGTAATAGAAAAATGCCACGAGGCAACTTTTTTAAGATCTCAATTATCTGGCTACATTTGTGGTGTCCCACTAGGAAGGTGTTGGTGGTGTTGATTCATTAAACAGGTCACATGTTGACTGTTTACTCCAGCTGGCCCGAGCAGATCTGGATTCAGGCTTTACCCAGGCAATGTGGTGTCACTGGGTAACTTCAGACTTGAGAATCAAAAACACCTGGACTGAAATCCCTGTTCTAAATGCAACTGTGTGACCCCCTAGCCACGTTCCAACCTTTTCTGAGTCCCATTACCTCATCTGTAAGAAACGTAATTAGGAATACCAACTTTGAAAATGCATTTGAAAGGATTACAGACAACACCTGTAAATCACCTAGAGTGTACTTGGGAAAGTGTAGCTATTTTGTTTGATGTTCTAAAAGAAGACATTTGAACACTTCCCACTGAAACGAATGAGCATCTCTGAACACGCAGCTAATAATCACTTTATGGCCAGTTGATAAAGCAAAGCCCAGTTAGCTGCTTACCAAAGGAAAGGGCATCATCACCTAGAAACAAGTTTTAGTAGTGTCCAGAATGGGGAGAACAAAGTTGGGATATTTATGAGGCTTGAGGGGAAGTTGGAAGGGGTGGTCCACCTTTAGGTGGGTCTTTCAATATGCTGTAGGGGGCAGTTGATTTTACCATAAAGACTGGCGGACACAGAACAGGAGAGTTTCCTAGTGAAGAGTAAATCATCACTTTAAATGCTTTTGTCCCAGGAAGGAGTGATGAATGGAGACAGGGTAGATTTAGAGGACATTCTTGAAGCAGACAATAATATTACCTGCAACTTCAGTTCCCTGGACAAGAGTTTCTTGTTCAGTTTAAATAGCATTTGTGTTAATATAACCAGTAAGATGAGCAGGTTTCTTGTTCTATTATGGGGCGGGGTCGGAGGGAATGAGGGTAGATATAAGACATATTTTTGTATTTTTTACTTTTAATTTTCAGCCCAAACATGAACAAGAATGATAATGATACTAAGAATGTATTTTGACAAAAATAACCTCTTTTATGATAATAGCCTTAACGCACATATTCTTTTTTGCTTTTTACTATATCCTTTGAATATTTCCAATGGTCTTATGAAGGTTATTTTATGCCAGGCGCTAACTTTCCTGTGCATTGGACTTATAGGGGAGTTGGTTTTTAAAAGTCCTAAAGCCCAAGTACTACCTCAATCCAATTAAATCATAATATCTGAAGTGAGGCGTGAGCACCAGTAAGTCTAAGCTCTCTTCTGTGCACCTGGGGTTGAAAACCACTCCTGGGAGCATAACTAGAGAACTAAAGCTTCAACTGTGAAATTGTGTCTTCAGTTAGATCCTGATGGTAGCTACTTCACTTTTAATGCCATTAAGCTTCAGTATAAATACTTATAATGATAAGTTTATATACAAACCACCTGCCATTTAAGGCTTGTATTCAAGTTGTGTCAAATTTCTCAAGGGCTTAAAATTTTGTGGTGATTGTCCTCCTCCTGTGATTTCCCATTCCACTGATTTCCTTTACTTCACTGGCTCATCCTAGCTCTGTTCCTTTATTCCACTCTGGCATTGGTCCAGACTGGGAGCAACTTCATTTCTTTGATTTGTGCATGCATGCCTCCATCCCAGCACTCTCTGCCCATATAAGATTTCTTCAGGTGTAACAGACGTGGCAGAAGATTAGGAAGCTGGACAGGAACATCTCTGAAACATAAAAATCCTTAATGTAGACTCTTGTATATCAAATGTCAATGGTGTGAAAAGTTCTTCAGCCATCACACTACCCACTATCCACCTTAGTGCTCCCAATCTGTTCCTTCTCTGTCCTTTTCTCAAGAGGAAATGGAAGTCCCCACCATTGTCTTACTTAGAGTATTCCACTTGTGTCCAGCCCAATCTCAACTCATCTTTAGAATTCCCTTTGCATATTCAAAGCCTCATTTGTTTCCTATTGAAGCACCTATCCCAGAGGGCACTTTCTCCATCCTTACTGTAACATTTAAGGAAAAGAAAGCATTGGAGAAGTTATTACCACTCTCATGGGAACTGTGACAATCCCTTCCTAACCATTTACAGTATATAAGAGATCAATTTACATGTTAAAAACTTTCGTGTTACAATTAATTAATTGTAATTAACAAAAATTAATTCCTAATTTTACCAATAATTATGCATGCCATGATATATGCTGTGATATGTAAACTAAATGGGTGAGAAAAATCTTCCAGGAAGAATAAGTGTAGTTGAGGACATAAGACAGACTCATACATCACATTCAGGTTATAATCTGATGCTAATATATGTCCAGTGATGGCCCAAGTACTTGGGCCCTGCACCCACATGGGAGACCAGGAGGAAGCACCTGGCTCCTGGCTTCGGATCGGCATAGCGTGCCGGCCATAGTAGCCATTTGGGGGGTGAACCAATGGAAGGAAGACCTTTCTCTGTCTCTCTCTCTCACACTGTCTAACTCTGCCTGTCAAAAAAAAAAATTCTTGGTGAAGATTTCTCTAACTTTACTGGTCAGGTAAGTCAAGGTTAAATAATTAATGGAGGGCTTCCATTGCCAAGGTAGGTACCTACATCAACCTTTTTCTTTGCACAATTAAAAATGACATCTAAGAAATATATAAGATATTTCAAATCTGTCAATGAACTATCAAGAAGTAAAAGAATGTTCAACCCAGAACTGAAATCATTTGTACTACCAGGTGAAACTGAACTCCTGTACTGACAATATCCATGATATAGGGAAGGAAACAAATCCCAGAGCCCACCAAGGCGGGAGCCCACAAACCTGTATCCCAAAGAGCTACGCCTTCAGAGTAAGCATGAGCCAGAAACAGTCCCGCTAGTTCTCTGTATCCCCTTCTCAACCAGAGGACTACCAAGAAAACGATTTAAACCTTGATGCTGAGTGAAGGTGAAAAAAAGAAAATACAAATCACTCCTGAGCACTTGTAACTATAGTTTGTCTCAGATTGACAACCAGAATTCATGCTCCATGAATGACATAAAAAATCTCAAGCCATGAATTTAATTGCAAGTGACTCTAGACTACTTGTGCCACTATTTATACAAATATAGATCATCTCTGTAGAATAGGCCCTAAGGAATATCCATGAATATAATTCCAAGAAAACTGTGTGTACCACACTAAAACTTAACCAAGTAAGTGCACAAGGAAATAGCAGACACCAATTCATAAGGATTTTTGACTATGAAAGTTTCAGGCACAGACTACAGAAAAGCTATGGGTGCTATCTTTAAAGAAATAAATTAGGAGAGTCCAAGGTGGTGGGTTAAGGAATGACATACTGTACTAGGCTAGGGATGAACAGTAAAAAAAAAAAAAAAAAAAAAGGAAGTGCACTCTCAGAGGTGGGGGAGAATTGGAGGGAAAAGCACACTAGAAATTCTACAAGAGGAAGAGGAACACCGTGGACCTGTGTGGAAGGGACAGATGCACAGCATGAACACAATCACAAGCACAATTGCAGCAGCCAAGAGCTGGAGAGGGAGGCAGCCTGGAGGCAGAGGTGAGACCGGACTGCAGCAACCCATGTTGATATAGCTAGAGGGAGAGCATGGCATGAGTCCAGACTGGAGCCCTGGGGGCTAGTGATTGCTAGCCGTTACCCACAGTCCCAGTGGAAGTAGAGGGAGCACATTTATCTCAGCCCAACTTGCCCAAACAGCGCCCGCTGCCTGGCTGAGAAAGGGTGGGTGCCATTTTGGGTTAGGGTGGGAGCTGTGGAAGATTCGCACTGTAGGGGTCCTCTGTGCTGAGACCATGGAGGCTCAGTGGTTAGATGAGAAGGTGCAGGGTGTAGCGGGGTCTCTGGGCAATCACTGGGAGCAGCTTCACATGCTCAGAGCTCCTTGGTTGCCTACAGCAGGTCATTGCAGCAGGAACTGTGCTCACAGTGAAGACTGTATAGATCACTTGAGTGGTTCATATGGTGCCGTAGAACACACTGGGGGCTAACACCTTGCCCAACTTGGTGTTACCCTGGATGCTTGTCCCACCCCCAAGCACTGAGCTGAGTTCTCTGGTCACACCCACTACACACCTCTTGATATTCACTGAAAGTGCAGACATTCCATTAAGTCACAGAGGCATAGCTCAAAGACAAAAGCCATCAGGGGAAAAAAAAATCAACTTCACAAATGCTTAAAAACAAATGCAGAAATTCAAGAAACAAGAATAAGGAAGATAACATTACCTCCTCACCCCCAAAGGAACACAACAACATATCAATGTGAAAATGTGAAGATGAAGAGACTGAGGAAATGCTGGAAATAGAATTTAAAAAATTAATCATAGATTTACCCAAAAACAATGAAAAGCAAATCCATGAACTAAAGCAAACGATACATGACATGAATGAAAATTTTTCCCATGACATTTAGATTTGAAAGAGAAATCAAAATGAAATATTAGAAATGAAAAATTCAATAGATCAAATAAAAAGTGCAGTGGAAAGCCTTAATGGCAGACTTGATGAGGCAGAAGAAAGGATATCTGAACAGAAATTGATCTGTTCACAATTGATCATAATGATAGGACTAAGAGTCAAAGGGATCACATAAACAAGACTAGTGTCTGCAAATACTAACTGAGAGAATAAAAAAGGGAGAGAACGATCCAACATGGGAAGCGAGATACAAAGCAGACTCATAGAATGGCAGATGTCCTAAACAGCACTCTGGCCTCAGAATCAGCCCTTAAGGCATTTGGATCTGGCTGCAGAGCCCATGAGAGTATTTTAGGCATGGGAAGCCAAGACACTCTGGCAAAAACAAACAAACAAACAAAAAACCTAAATGAAAGATCTCTGTGAGTGAGATCCCAGTGGAAAGAACAGGTCATCAAAGAAGGAGATACCTTTCCCTGAAGGGAGGAGAGAACCTCCACTTTGAACATGGCCTTGTCTAAATATGGTCAGAGTCGGTGAACTCAAAAGGCTTCCATAGCCTTGGCAACTTATGACAAGAGCCTAGGTTGATTACTGATGCCATAAACAAGAGTGTCAATTTGTTAAGTCAACAACAGGAGTCACTGTGCACTTACTCCTTATGTAGGATCTCTGTCCTTAATGTGCTGTACATTGTGATTTAATGCTATAACTAGTAGTGAAACAGTATTTTTCACTTTGTGTTTCTATGTGGGTGCAAACTGTTGAAATCTTTACTTAATATATGCTAAACTGATCTTCTGTATATAAAGAGAATTGAAAATGAATCTTGATGTGAATGGAAGGGGAGAGGGAGCAGGAAAGGGGAGGGTTGCGGGTGGGAGGGAAGTTATGGAGGGGGAAGCCATTGTAATCCATAAGCTGTACTTTGGAAATTTATATTCATTAAATAAAAGTTTAAAAAAAAAGAAGAAAGGATATCTGAACATCTGAACTAGAAGACAAATCTTTGAAATCTTAGACCAAAAACAAAACAAAAAACAAAACAAGAAAATAGAATTTTCCCAAACCAAGAGAAATCAGCACATGAAAGTTATCCATTCCCCCATATTCATTGCAGCACAATTCACAATTGCTAGATGTGGAGTCAACCCAGATGTCCATCAACTGTTGACTGGACAAAGAAATTATGGTAAATATACACTATGGAGTACTACTCAGGTGTAAAAAAAATGAAACCCTGAAACAAAATGGATGCAACTAGAATCCCAGGTGGTCAGCTGTTTTCTCTTCATGTAGTGGAGCTTTCTGGGCACTCTCCCAGCTTTCACTCCTTCTTGCCCGTTATTTACTCTGGGAAAGACAGAGACAGCACAACGTGTGGGCAGAAGAGTTAAGGGAGCCGGTGCCACAGCTCACTAGGCTAATCCTCCGCCTTGCAGCACCGGCACACCGGGTTCTAGTGCAGATTCAAACACTATACCTGATAGAAGCAACTTTGCGGTTATAAATGTAATTCATACCATTGTTACTAACAAAAATAGCAGTTCATGGTGTGTTGTGAGTAGAGTTGTGTCCCCAAAAAGGATATGTTAGAGTCCTAACCCCCAGTAATTTGGAGCATGATCATACTTGGACTTGGGGCATTTATAAAAGCAATCAAGTTGAGGCCGGCGCGGCGGCTCACTAGGCTAATCCTCTGCCTTGCGGCGCCGGCACACCAGGTTCTAGTCCCGGTCGGGGCGCCGGATTCTGTCCCGGTTGCCCCTCTTCCAGGTCAGCTCTCTGCTGTGGCCCGGGAGTGCAGTGGAGGATGGCCCAAGTGCTTGGGCCCTGCACCCCAGGGGAGACCAGGAGAAGAACTTGGCTCCTGCCATCAGATCAGCTCAGTGCGCCGGCCACAGTACGCAGGCCGCGGCCACAGTACGCAGGCCGCGGCAGCCATTGGAGGGTGAACCAATGGCAAAAAGGAAGACCTTTCTCTCTGTCTCTCTCTCTCACTGTCCACTCTGCCTGTCAAAAAATAAAAAATAAAAAAGCAATCAAGTTGAAACAGTGGTTGGGCATTTGGCCTCAGGGTTAAGCCACTGGTTAGGAAGCCTGTTTCCCATATTGGAGTGCCTGGGTTTGAGTCTTAGCTCAAGCACAGTTCGCTAGTGCAGACCCTGGGAGGCAGCAGCTAATGGCTCAAGTAGTTGAGTCCATGCCTGTATTGAGTTCCTGGCTCCTGCCTTTAGCCTAGGTCAGCCTGGGCCATTGTGCATGTTTGGGGAGAGAACTGACAGGTGAAAGCAAATGGAAGTGCTCTCTCTTCCTCATGCTCTCTCTCTCTCTCTCCCTCCACCCCCCTCAAATTATCAAAATAAAAAAAAATCATTAGGGTGTATTCTAATCTAACTGGTATCCTATAAAAAAGGGAAATTTTGTCCCAAATACACACAGGAGAAGAACTCTGTGTGAAGATGAAGGCATAAGTTGGGGTGCTGCCAAGCCAAGGAATACCAAAGATTACCAGTAAGCCACCAGCTAGCGAGAGGCAGGGCACAGATTCTCCCATACAGCCATGAAGGAGCCAGCCCTGCTGATCTTCCAGCTGTCCTCACCTACTGTGAAACCATTAGTTTCCATTGTTTAAACCATAATGATCCTTTGTGACTGCAGCCATAGCTTACTTGTACATGGTTATGCATCCCTGGACATTTTACCAGATATAGGTTTTGCTCATTCTTATTTGATCCTCACAATGATTCCCTGGGGGAGGCATTTACAATAACACCTTTTGCAGGGTAGGAAACCCAAACTCCCAGAGATCCAGATTCCTATGTGATAAGACATAGGACACAGAAATTTTGCAGTCCTAGCAAATTCCTTAACCAAATCTGTACTTTTGTATGAAGAAAAAAATAGTATTTAGGGTTCTCCTTAGGGTTAAATGAGGGCTAATTCCTAGGAAATGTTCACTGTGGTAATAAGTGGTAGGTGCTTAGCAGTAATTTGTCATGGGAAATTACAGGGGAATGGAAAATCCTTTCAACAATACTGCAGGTGATACAGTCAGAGCTACCTGTCCTGAATGTACTGTATGAACGGTCTGTATTTGTATGTGTCTGATGGTCTCTCCATGTCTAGTGGCGGAGATGGATGGCATTAGCTGCTACTACTGTAGGTAAACACGGTCACTGGGTGCTTCTCCGGGACCCATTTAGTCATCACTGGGGGTGGCCCTCTCCCTAGGTCAAGCTCATCTAAGTGCCCCAAGAAACTTTCTGTAGGAACACTAGGGGGCCAGGCCACCCTGTGAGAGGTCAGGCAGGAAAAAGGAGAAAGAATGGGGGTGACATGCAACTGGGAACTAATCAGTTAAAAGGTCAGCATGTAAAGCATGGGTTTTGGTATTGATGGATCCCACATGCTTTGAACTTTAAAATCTGCATAAGGTTTCACTATAAGCAAGTTCACCATAAAGGGATTTCTCTACACAAATAACAAGTAAAGAAACATTACCTCCATCCTGAATTTTAAACATGCAATTAAAATTGGTGCAGACCCACCGAGTGCTGCCAAATTCTGCTTTAAATAACAGTTTGGAGAATCACAAACTTCAATTACTTTTGGCAATGTCTTGGTTTTCCATGAGGCGCTATAGGTTATTAAATATCGTAGCTATTTAAGCTTGTTAATGAATAGTGTATCCTACATTCAATTAGGCTAGTTTTCCCTCCTTTTTTGTTCTCTCTAAACCCACTGAAAGGATTGGTTATAATTAAGAAAAAGCTGTCGAGGGTCCAGGTTTTAACTCAAGATAACTTTATGGTGCTAGAGTTATGCAGGGTCAAGATCTGGCCGCAACCTGTAAACTTACTGTCTTCCACATCAGTATTGGTTATCGTATGGTCATCATAGTAAGAATAATTGTATGTTCCACACAGCACTTTTGAAACCATTCTAAATAGTTCACATTTTTCTCCTAATTCCTTTGTGTAATAGACAAAAAGTAAATTTATCACTCTTTTAAAGTCAGGC
Organism: Oryctolagus cuniculus; assembly: GCF_964237555.1. Lineage (NCBI taxonomy): Eukaryota > Metazoa > Chordata > Mammalia > Lagomorpha > Leporidae > Oryctolagus > Oryctolagus cuniculus. The sequence goes on along the minus strand of NC_091432.1, from coordinate 177,370,742 downwards.
AAAGGATGTTAAATAGATATTCTCAGATTATAAACTTCATCATGGGAAAAGTAGAGCAAAACAGGAACAGGCAGTGTGGTGTTCATTGTGTGTTCAGTCCACCATACTACCCATCTTCCTGGTTTCTGTCTCCCTCTCAAGTGACTGAAAAATAGACATGGGGCAGGCATCATGGCTCGGCACTTTAAGCCACTGCTTGGGATGAGCACATACCACATCAGAGGGAATGGCTCAAGTCGCAGCAAGCCCGCCTTTGATCCAGTCTTCCTGCTAATGTGCCTGGGAGGCACCAGATGATGGCTCAAGTACTTAGGCCCCTGCCATCTACTTGGGAGACAGATTGAGGTCAAGTTTCCTGACTTTGGCCTGGCCCAGCTCTGGCTGTTGCAGGCATTTGGGATTGAACCAGAAGATGGAAGATCTCTCTTCCTCTCCATCCCCCACTCTCTGTTACTCTGCCTTTCAGATATCTATCTATCTATATGAAAGAATGGCACTGATAGTATTTTCATGTATTCTCAATTGCTGGGTCATTGAGATTTGATCTATTGGACTGCAGTCCCTTCCTGATCTATGATGTGTTTGTTCAAATCATAGTCCTACTTCAGTCAGAACGTGTGGCCCCAGTGATTTCTGACATCCAAGAAGGTCAAAATTGGACAATCCCACATCCGAATAGCTGTGGAATATCTTCCGGAAATGCAATAATAAAACTCCAACCATAAGACAGACATGCCAAATATTTAAGAGCTCATTCTATAGTTATACATAGAGTGAGACCACATTTCCACATTCTTAGTCATATCCAGGTCAGTGTAACCTCTTATCTCATTAGCCTCTGGTCTGTAAGAGGCACCAAAGTTAAGTTGGTGGACAGTCCAGCCCTTATAGAGCCCTGTGGTCATGGACTGTCTTCAGCCCAACCCCACCTGGCAGCAGGAACCTCATCCATGTGAAAGCGCAGTCACCCTAAGGCAAACGTGCCCAGTGAAGGCTCTAGACAGACTAAACCCAGCTGGTGAATCAAGCGTCTTGACTGTTCTGCACAGAAGAACTTTGAGGAAGAACTTAAGGCTCCCATACGTCCCAACCACCTCCCAACCCAACATCAAAGCTGTTCTCCTCCTCTGCCTGCACTTTCATCTGACCAACATTACTCAGATGCTGACTTCTTTAGGGCAAAAGGGGCAACATGTGCATCTGAAACGGGGGCAAATTGCTTCTACTTTGGGAAACTTCTTGATTCTTAGGTTGTGTTTGTGCTTCCCTACTTATTCTTACCGTGTGTCCCAGTCATGTCCCTATCTGTCGAATTGGAACCACCTGTCCAAATCCCTCTGTCTCCATGGCCCTAACCACACGCCATCCCGAACAGAGCTCAGCCTTGGCTCACTCTGGCTCCTGACATAGGCCTGTTCTGGCTTGAGGCTCAGAGCAGCTCATTCCCATGTCTAGTTCCCCCAAACTATAGCTAATATTTATGAAGCACGTACTATGTACTGGTCCTAGTTTAAGCATATGGTGTGTTTATTTAGTCCTCACAGCAACCCTACATAGTAAATGCAAGTATAATTATTATTCCCATCGGATGAAGGAAGCTTCAACACAGAATGACTGAATCATTTGTCCAAGACTTTCAGCCCCCGATCCCCAAGGGTCTGCACTCCTTTCTTAAAGAAGCACCACAGTGAGGACTGAGAAACTTCCAGGCCAGAAGTCCAGAATGCTTTCTGGTCCCGCTCCTGAAAGCCTCAGAGTCTTAGCATGATGGAAAAGAAACAAGAGGGGCACTTCATGGTGATCTCTTGCTCCAGCCCCGTGTCCCTCTTCCTCAGGGTGTCCCACTGCCACCTCATTTCCTGTACTCAAAGCCCTAAATCTCAGCTGCCCCAGGCCTTCAGCTGTTCTTGGGGCTCCTTGTAATTGCATATCATCATTAGCAGATCAACCCCCCTCATAAGGTTTCCAAATGGAGGCACGGCCCGCCCGATCGGAAAGGTTAGGCCCGCGTATTCCAGAGGGCTGTGTCAGAAGAGGAATTCTATTAGAAAGCTTTGCATCTGGAGTTTTCTAATGGTGCCTTCAGGCAAAAAAAATTAAAATTAAACCACCAACCAACAACCCCTCCCCACCCCCACTCCTACCATTGCAGCTTTCCCCACAGCAAGATTTCTGACTTGGTTAAATAGAATTCATTAATAAGCAAGGGGGAAAATCACTCCAGGCAGTTTACTCTTGAAAATGTAAACTGTTAAAACATTTTGTGGTTGTAAGCATTCTGAAAATGATGGTTTTTCTCTAGTGTTTCCTGGTTTCTCAGAATCAGAGATTTCCTGATCAACACAGGGAGCACCCAGGAGATGGTCAATTCTAAGACAATTTAGCATTCAACATTTTTTATGATGCTTATCACACTTGGAAGTTGCAAATCTGGAGCCACCATTTACTTGAGATTCTTCTGCTTTTAGCTACCTTATTTTTACTCTGAAATGTGATTCCAGGGACACGTATGGTGTATGAGCAACCCTCGGTCCCCTTCCATGCACTCGATTTGCCTCGCTTTTCTCTCCTTCCTACCCTCCAGCTCTCCCTCCCCCCTCTTCTCCCCCCAGCGCACGAACACACACACACACACACACACACACACACACACTGCTCACTGGGATGCGGGTGTTGCCCTAGAAAGAACCCAAGAAAGCAGAGACAGGACCCTGGGAGGAGGGGACCGTGGAGCCTTCTTTGCAGGGGGGTTCCCAACCTGTCTTTGTCTGAAAACTGGGCACAGGGCCAGCCTCAACCCAGCGGATTGCCGCTCTTGGCCTCCAGCCCAGTGATGGATCTGACTGTCATTTCCCTACCCCCAGTGAGGCAGGAGGCAAACTGAGAAGAAAGACGAGGAGAAAACAGAGTTTGGTCTGGGAAAAGAGGTGGGAGTGGCGACACTGGAACAAGGACCAAGCTGGGATGGTGGGGGCCACTCCTCTGTTAGAATCCATTTGGAGCAGCAGGGCAAGCTGCAGCTCCGTCAGAGGAGTGTGTCGGAGTCGGGGAGTGCCGAGATGCACGGGGAGACTGTGGCTCTGTCACACTGAAAAGGGAGGTGCTGGTGAAAAGCCATCATGCCCCCAAAATCTTTGAAAACAGAAGTTAATCATCTTTGGGAGTGAATTCCATTACTGGATGTCCTCACAGGCAGGAATTTTTCCTTATCCCCAACTTAAATTACTCACCCAGCAGCCCCATCCCTGTGTGTGTGAAATATGTTGCCACGGGTAAGGAATACGACCAGCAACCTTTGGACGCAGACACAAGGACAGCGCCTGTGAACTTAGGAGAACTCGTGAAAGATGGCTGTAAGAGCTGTGGGAGTCTGCTGCTTTGAGAGGGGTTTTTCCCTCCAGAATTTGTATACTGTTTTATATATATATATATTGTATACTGTTTATATATATAGTATACTGTTTTATATATATACTATATATATATATATTGTATACTGTTTTTTATATATATATATATAAAAGAATTTATATACTGTTGTTTGTGAATGTGCTTCTCTAAATTACATGTGCAGCATGTCCGAGTATAAAGAATCTCAGAGCTCTCCTAGCCTGGTCCAATTACCCATACTTTTCTAAGGAGGAAGCAAAGATTCAGAGAGGTCAAGTGATAAGTCCAGGGTCACACAGGGAGAAGAGTTGGAGAAAAGGCTAGGATACAGACAAATCAGGCCACTTCTCTCCATAGACAGATAAGATATATAGATATGTCTGCATCTCTCTCTTCATATCTTCCCTGTGTGGAACAATTGAGCATTTTGTTTCTCTGCATATTCCAATTGAGTTTGGCCCTAGATATTTGCACAAAAACATACTAAAACCAAAAGTCAATATGTCATTTACAGATAACAGGAAATTGCTCTGATTTATATGGTGAAAGGAAATTGAAAGCATTTTTTCCAGATTGATCATGCTCTATGAATTTGGCCAAATATGAGACAACATATCATGCCCAACTCCTCTCATGGTCCTGCACTTTGCTTTACATTTGTTCCAATGGGACGTGGTGATTTGGGGATGCACACCCAGAGGTGGCACGAAATAGAAGCAGGGATTGTTATGGTTAATTTGAGCATGTGGTAAACCAAGAAGAAGCTGATGTTATTATCCAGAAGCACATGAATCAGAGTGAATGGTAGAACCAGGCTCGACTATGCATTGCAAAATAGGCAGTAAAGTTTGGGCACAATGGTCATCAACAATTTCCAAATAACTTGACCACTGAGCAGGGACAAATTGTTCAATTGATCCAAAGAGTTTGTAATTGCTGCTGGTTCCAGCATTTCCAGAGCCCTCTTTCCATCTGCAAAGCAATAGCATTGCTCAGTGAATGAGTTCATGAGAATGGCTGTTCTCTTAGCTAGGTCTCTGAATAAAGACACATAGAATGGGTCTCTGAATGAACATGTAGGGTGAGCAAGCGAAAATTCTTCCTCATGCCAAGTTGACGAGATTTGGGCATTGTCACGTAATGTAACCTTGGGTGATGGATCCAAAGTGGGAAGTCACTGAAGAGGGTGTTATGAGTGTGGCATAGAGGAAGTTGTTCCCATTTCAGATTTTTTCAGTCGCTCAGATGAGCCAAGGAGAGGTTTCTTTCAGGGGCTAACACATCTTTAACAGTTCTGCAGTTTTCCACCTTGTTTTTCAGTGAACAACTGGGGCTCAGAACTATCTCAGAGTATCTGGCTACAATTTAATCCTATTGGTTTGTTTTTCACACATTATTTTATAGTGACCTCTACACATCTTTATGGAATATTACTAGATTCCCTTTGAAAATATGATACTATATCTAACATGTCTATGGTGTTTACTATGTAAAAGACCCATTTGAAGTTGTTGAGATGTACTTGCCTGTTTCATCCTCATACGAATCCTGTAGGGATGGCAGTTTTGTGCAAGGATAAAGTTACCAATTGATAGATACACCCACAACTCATATCAGAGTGCCTGGTTCAAGTCCTGGTCCTGCTTCCTAACTTCTGATCCAGCTTCCTGCTAATGCACATTCCAGGAGGCTGCAAGGGGTGGCTCAGCTACTTGGGTCCTTGCCACCAATGTGGGAGATTTGGATTGAGTCCCAGGCTCCTGGGTTAAGCCTGACCCAGCCTTGGCTGTTGAGGGCATTTAGGGGAGTGAATCAGTGAATAAAGATCTTTGTCCATCTGCCTTCCAAATAAAACAATACAGTAAAAAAAAAAAAAAAAAGAAACAAATAAGCCAACAAAACAATCCTATAAAGCAGGTGCTATTATCTTTACTCAGCAGATGAGAAAACCGAGGCACTAAAGTAAAATAAGCAGCTCAAGTTGCCTGAGTTAGTGAGTGACACAGCCAGAATTCAGCTCCCGGCAGTCGGCTCCATAATGTATATGCTGTGAGTTGATATTTTTGAAATATTCCGTCACTTACCATTCAGTTAGTACACGCTCACAGTGAAAATTACAAAGGCAGCACGTGAAGGGTTGTACTTTGGAAAGTAAGCATTTCTTCCTTTGCCAACTAGAGAACTGGCTTTGCCGTGTTGCCTCACAGTGACCTTTCACCAGACACATCCACCTGTTCAGGCCAGTGACTGCTTGGCCTTGGTTCCTGCACAAAGAACAGAGGGCTTTCGGACTCAGAGCAAAAATCTTCTATGTGACCATGGAGGGGAAATGTGTTTGTGAGAGTTTGAAGATTGGTAAAAGGGGCTGTAGATGATCAGAGGGGTGAGAGAGAGCAATCATTTGTGTCTGCAGTTTTTACCTTCGAGATCCCTTTCTTCCAGAAGGCCTGGAGCTGTTGGCACTCAATCAATGCATGGATCATGTTCTCACCACCCATACAGACACAGCATCTGCTAGACCCAGCTGCTCCCAGGTGCTCTCTGTTTAGAGGGCTGTAAGGAGACACTTTGATAATAACCCATTGATTAGAAAAAGGGGTTTTCTGGATGTTTTCTTTTAAAACTTTCAGCCCTGGAATATCTTATGCAGACTATTTTAATTTTTACAACAGGGAAACTCATAATGAATTTCTCCTTGAAATAGATCTAGCATGGAGTACTCCAATTTCTTTGTGTGATGAATCATTAATCTTATCGGTGAGCTTTGCTTTTGGAGATGATTGTACCTTCAGGACCTAAATATCCCAGGGAAGGGAGAATGGCTTTAGAGATCAATGAGCTTGAAAAGGGGTCTTCCACCAGTCAGGATACACTCACTCTAACTTCCTCGAGGAGGAGAAACAAGCCAGACTGTCAGATTCTCTTGAGTCCTCAGAACATTTTGTTCTTGACGTGTGTGTGTGTGTGTGTGGAGAGAGAGAGAGGGAGAGAGAGGGAGAGAGAGGGAGAGAGAGAGAGAGAGTTTGTGCTATCTAAACATATGAAATATGGAAATAAGACTTGTGATAGAAAAACCACAAAAGAGGCTCAGATGCATGTATCATTCAATGCAATGTAATTGGTGGTGGTTCCTGGGAGTGGAAAGTCTATATTCATTATTAGTTAATAGTAGGAAGCGTGAGTCAACAGGCTAGTTTCTCTTAGTCTTGTTACCAAGATTACTATTTCCTGGATAGTGACTCCAGTGACTCCTTTCCCATTACCATTTTCCTAGTCAGCCAAGAAGGCAATGCTGGTTTCATGTTCAGGCACTGTTATTGTTCCTGTCAATAATTAAAGAGCACTGAGACGTGGCTCCTCTTTCTCCGTATTAAGAAAGTGTGCGTATTTAGGCAATAGATGGCAGTGTTTCCACAAATTTTAATATTGCAATGGCTCTTAAAGAAAGGTTAGAGCTCAGCTCTTCTGTGGCTTGCCGTGATCGTATAGTGGTTAGTACTCTGCGTTGTGGCCGCAGCAACCTCGGTTCGAATCCGAGTCACGGCAGGAGGGGAGAAGATTTTTGGAAGGGAATAACACTGGTTCCAAGCTATATTTATCCAGACACCATTTTGCAGCCAGACAGAGAATAATGAAAATCCACAAAACAGAAAGCACTACCAGTATTGTAAAACGTTACAGCACTGACATATGCAGAGTAGCTTTATTAATGCACTAATCCTGTTGTGAGTGTGTTGTGTGTGGGTTTTTTTATTTGCATTGACGGATAATATGATAAAACAGGAGTGTAGTGGGCATGTAATTATTATTAATTACAACTACTTAAGCTCTGCTTTGAGCAGACTCGTCAAGTCTGCTTGCTTTTGAGCCTTGCCAGGGCTGTACAGTAATAACAACCCTGAATTATTTGGAAAGATGTCAGCAGTAGATGTGGAAATCCTGTTTAACCAGGCATGAATTGTTGTTAGGAGGTTTTTTTTAGGATGACAGAGAGAAAATGAACTGTCCCTTATCAGTAATTGCAGGAAACATTTTGTTTCTATGATATGAACTGGCTGTAATTTAACTTTCCTGCATCATTGGATAATGTAAGAAGCCAGTTGTTGCTCAAAACGAAAATCTCTGAAGTGGGCATTTGGGTCTGATAAAGGGCATATTATAAGTAGACAATGAGGTCTAAGCAATAAATAATGTCCATATATGGTAAAACTTTTTTAATGACGTTTTCCATAAGACTGGGGTTTGTGTTCTAAGTGGCTAAATATTGAATTAATGTGAGTAACACAGCTTTAATGGGCCTTTCTCCAGGACTTAAAAACATGAACAATGCAGCCTGAAAATGTGAACTGGAACTATGTTATTGTGAGTTTCTTCTGCTCTAAAATTATAGCCTACTTTTAAATAAGGGGTCACTTGAAGGCACTTTTTTTTCAAGAATATATTGTGAATTTATTTTTTTAACTTTTATTCAATAAATATAAATTTCCAAAGTACAGCTTATGGATTACAATGGCTTCCCCCCCCATAACTTCCCTCCCACCTGCAACCCTCCCATCTCCCGCTCCCTCTCCCATTCCATTCACATCAAGATACATTTTGAAGGCACTTTTAACATCTCTAACTCCATCTTACGGATTACGTAGCAAAAACTCTTACGTGTTACTTATGGAATACTAGAAAATATTTTTCAAATAAAAATGTGCACAGACAATAGGTGCAAAATCTATCAAGTTCTTTCAGACTCATTGAGCTGTCAGAAATAATCTAGACAAACTGCAATAAATATCACTTCTTCCTTTCCAAAAAAAAAAAAAAGTCTCTACAAAAAGATTGGCATCCATATATTATGAAGTGAAATGTGTTGTTTCTTCCAAAATCCACTTTCAAGATCATTTTGTACTCTGAAGTCTCTTCTTGCTATGGCCAATTCCCCAACTCTCACCCCTTCCCCACATTGACCACAAGTCTGTCTCCCCCTCTCCAAGGGGCCCAGCCTGCACCCTAAGTCCTCAAGGCTTTCTCTATAAGCTGATGCTAATAACACTTCTAGGACACAGCTGGATTGCAATTATTCTTTAGTTAAAAGCAGGATAAGACCATCCATGTTTGTTTATATTTTTAAGAGTGAAAATGTAATGAATTACCTATGTAAAGAAGGAGATTATGTCTATCAGAGTGTGATGATTGTATGTGGCAGAAACACAACAGGTATGGATTTTAAGAAAGGGATGTACCCAGGCATGGGTATAGGGTGGCTTCAGAAACAATTGGAACCTGGTTATGAAGGATGACCACCTTGTCTCCATCTCATCCCAAATTTGTGATTTTTTTCCCCTTTTTCTCTGACACCAACTTCTACCTGGCGGGAAACACGGCAGCTGGAAACAGTTCCTACTTTTTATATCTTAAGTGCTTTGTGCTACCTCCAGCAGGAAATCCCCCCTTTAGGTTAAAAAAAATTAAAAATCCTAGGGAAGGTTCTGATTGGCTCAACTTTGGTCAAGTACTCATCACTGGACCAGTCAACTATGTACCTGGGGATAGATTCAAATAGCCTGAGGCCAGTTCCAGATGAAGGGAATAGTCAGCCACAGAGCCATTTCAGTTGTCTCCCTTGGAAGCTTTTGGTGGCTGGCTACTTCCATAAACCCAAGTTTAGTTTCCAAGCTACTAGCATCTTTGTTGCTTTATAATAAATGAAAGGCAGAGGGTAGAGGCATCAGAATATGGCAACTGATCTAGACTCAACCTTGAGCGTAGGTACAGTCAGAACAACTGCTGGAAAGAAGAAAGTACTTCATGTTTTCTTTCCCTGCCTCCTCCCAAAGTGGGCCATCTTTCTCTGGATGACCACTCTCCCAACCCAATGTAGCCAACAAAAGTCAACTTGAACTTGGCCAAGTTATTGTAACTTTTCCCACCAAAAAAAAGGGGGGTGGTATTATTGTAAGATTTAAATTAGTGTACAAACAAAAACTACTTTGGCACAGGAGTACATTGCAGAAATGCAATACTGGTACCTCATAGAGATCAACAAATAATTATTATTATTCCCAGAATTCATAGTTCTCTCATCTGCTATCTGCCTCCACTGGCAGAAACTCTAGAGGGATTTTTCAATTAGGAAAAGCGCTCTGAATCATGGATTTTAGAAGTTGAAAACGATGTCAATGAATAGACATCAAACCAGGGGCAGCACAAGTCAAGGATCCACTGATAGCCAAGCTTGCAATCCCACTTCACTTCCACTTTACTGGTTGTTTTCAACAATAATGAAAGGGCTTCCTTCTCGCTTCTTACCATGTGTTGCAGGGGTGGACAGAGAGCCTAGCAGTTAAAATACTGGTTAAGACGTCTGTGTTCCATATCAGAGTACCTGGGTTCCATAGCCAGCTCTCAACCCCACCTTCCTGATAATGCAGGCCCTGGGAGTCAGTAGTGATGGCTCAAGCAGTTGGATTCCTCTCGCCCACATGGAAGACTTGAATTGAATTCTTTGTTCCCACAATCAGCCTGACTGGGACCTGTTGCGAACATTCGGTGGTGGGGGGGGGGGGGGTGACAAGCAAATGGGAGCGTGTTCTTTCTCTCTCTCTCTCTCTCTCCCTCTCTCTCTCTCTTTCTCTCTCTCTCTTTCTCTCTCTCTCTTTCTCTCTCTCTTTCTCTCTCTCTCTCTCTCTCTCTCTCTCTCTCTCTCTCTCTCTGTGTGTCTGGCTCTCAAATATTTCACAATGATGTTACAGTTTGTTCTAAAACCAACCCTATAGGAAGTTAGTTTTTAGAAACGCTAAAACCCAGGTTGTCAGAGGAAATTCATTCTAATTTTTAATTTCATTAACACTGAGGCCATGTCTAGTTTTTTTTTTTTTTAAGATTTTATTTATTTATTTGAAAGGCAGAATTATGGAACGGCAGAGGCAGAGGCAGACCATGAGAGAGAGGGAGAGGGAGAGGGAGAGGGGGAGAGAGAGAGAGAGGATTTAGGCCATCTTCTACTGCTTTCCCAGGCCATCGCAGGGAGCTGGATCGGTAATGAAGCAGCTGGGACAGCCCATATGGGATAGCAGTACTGCAGGTGGCGGCTTTACCTATTGTGCCACAGTGTCATCCCCAACCATGTCTCTTTTTAACTTTTTTAAAAAATTCATTTATTTGAAAGGCAGAATCACAGAGAGAGATCTCTCATCTGCTGATTCACTCCCCAGATGGCCTCAAAGACCCGGCTCAGTGAAGTCAAAGCCAGGAGCCAAGCACTTCCTCCAGGTCTCCAATGTGGTGGTAGGCCCCAGGGATTTGTGTCATCTTCTTCTGCTTCCCCAGGCATATTAGCAGGGAGCTGAAATGGAAGTGGAGCAGCCAGACTTGAACTGGCGCCCATATGGGGTGCTGAAGCTCCAGGTCATGGTTTAACCAGCTGCACCACAGTGCCGGCCACTGTTGCTAAATTTTGTAGAAGCATTTTACAAATATTTCAACAACTCCATTCTTTGTACTTTCACATTATCTATTTTTTTTTTTTTACTAAAGCTAGTATTTGCTAATGAAACATCAGGGTGTTGATGATATAATCTTTCAAAACTCATCTCTCCAAAATATTCACTATGAACCATTTCAGGGGAAAGGCAATCTCAAACCAGATTCGTTAATGATACAACACTGAAGAACTAGTAGAACCCTGATTCTGATTACATGGCTTTGTTGACTATAGAGCAGTGACATTGTCATCTCCTGGGTTGGTTCTTTTTTCCCCAGGAGTCAACAATGGCCAAGAGGAAGTCTTAATTCACTGTAGAGTCTATTACTTTTTAAAAAAGATTTATTTATTTGTAAATTAATAAATAAGAATTACAGACTGATCTTCCATTTGCTGATTCATTCCCTAAATGGCTGCAATGGCTAGGGCTGGACGAGGCCAAAACCAGGAGGCAAGAGCTTCTTCCAGGACTTCCACATGTGTACAGGGACCCAAAGCATTTGGGCCATCCTCTGCTGCTTTCCCAGGTGCGTCAGCAGGGAGCTGGATTGGAAGTGGAGCAGCTGAGACTTGAACCAGAGCACATAGGGACGCTGGCACTGCTTAACGCACTGTACCACAGCACTGACCCCAGATCTCATTGTTTTACTCCCTAAGTTTGGTATAGCTGCAGTGCTGCAAGAAGTTATCCAAGCAAAACATTTGTACCAGGGCAGGTGTTTGTAGCATGGTGGGTTAAGCCGGCACTTGCAAAACCTGCATCCCATGTCAGAGTGCCCAGTTTGTATCCACACTACTCCAATTCTGATCCAGATTCCTGCTAGAATTCCTGAGAAGGCAGCAAATGATGGCTCAAGTACTTGTGTTCCTGCCACCCTTGTTGGAGACCTGGATAGACTTCTAGGATCCTGGCTTCAGCCTGACCCAGCCATGGCTAAAATGGCCATTCGGGAAGTGTACTAGCAAGTAGAAGATTCTCTCTCTCTCCCTCCCTCCCTCCCCATCCCTCTCTTCCTTCCCACATCCTTCCTTCCCTCTCCCTCCCTCTGTCTTTGTCACCTTACCTTTCAAATAAACAAATAAATAAAAAGGAAAAAATGTTGCACCCTTGTAGGTGTAATTGAGTACCTGAATTAAAAAATCAGAACCACATATATTGTTTTATTACAATAATCTTACAGCTTGAGCTAGATGCCTCTTTCTTGTGCTGTACAATATAGTGGGGTAACACTATCTCCTTAATCTCTACCCTTAACCTGTTAAATTGATCATACTGATAGGTCTAAGAGTCAAAGGGATCACACAAACAAGACTAGTGTCTGCTAATACTAACTGATAGAATAAAAAAGGGAGAGAATGATCCAACATGGGAAGCGGGATACACAATAGAATGGCAGATGTCCTAAACAGCACTCTGGCCTCAGAATCAGCCCTTAAGGCATTTGGATCTGGCTGCAGAGCCCATGAGAGTATTTTAGGCATGGAAAGCCAAGACACTCTGGCGAAAAAAAAATGACCTAAATGAAAGATCTCTGTGAGTGAGATCCCAGTGGAAAGAACAGGTCATCAAAGAAGGAGGTACCTTTCTCTGAAGGGAGGAGAGAACTTCCACTCTGACTACGACCTTGTCTAAATATGATCAGAGTTGGTGAACTCAAAAGGCTTCCATAGCCTTGGCAACTCATGACTAGAGCCTAGGGTGATTGCTGATGCCATAAACAAGAGTGTCAATTTGTTAAGTCAACAACAGGAGTCACTGTGCACTTACTCCTCATGTAGGATCTCTGTCCTTAATGTGCTGTACATTGTGATTTGATGCTATAACTAGTACTGAAACAGTATTTTTCACTTTGTGTTTCTATGTGGGTGCAAACTGTTGAAATCTTTACTTAATATATGCTAAACTGTATATAAAGAGAATTGAAAATGAATCTTGATGTGAATGGAAGGGGAGAGGGAGCGGGAAAGGGGAGGGTTGCAGGTGGGCGGGAAGTTATGTGGGGGAAGCCACTGTAATCCATAAGCTGTACTTTGGAAATTTATATTCATTAAATAAAAGCTTAAAAAAGATTTACTTATTTATTTGAAAGGAAGAGTTACAGAGAGAGAGAGAGAGAGAAAGAATGCTCGAGAGAGAGAGAGCACTCGAGAGAGATATCTTCCATCCTCTGTTCATTTCCCAAATGGCTGCAATGGCTGGGCTGGGCCAGGCCAGGAGCCAGGAGCCAGGAGCCAGGAGCTTCCTCTGAGTCTCCCATGTGAGTGCAGGGGCCCAAGCACTTGGGCCATCTTTTGCTGCTTTTCCCAGGCCATTAGCAGGGAGCTGGCTCAGACGTATAGTAGCCAGCACATGAACTGGCACCTCATGGGATGTTGGTGTCACAGGTGGTGGCTTTACCTTCTATGCGACAGTGCCAGCCCCTTTGTGAATTCTGATGACAACTGTTTCCCTTCCCTTCCCTTCCTGTCCTTTGTTTCATGTTGTTGTGTGGACTTCCCAGCACAAACATGGCAACCCAAAAAAGATGCCTCGGATTCAGCCACTCTGATTGGCAGCAGCTTCAATACACCCATGTACTCCCCAAAACTCTGTCACTTAATTTGGTTACAGGTCGCCTTGCCACTAGAAAGAAGAGTATGTGTTTTCTCATCTGTCTGATAAAGAGCAAAGGCTAGGCAGAGAGGTCACTGGCACTCTAAGATAAACATGAATCGCCACTAGATGGCGCTGCCTGTTGTTCATCAAAGACAAGGGGCCCTTTTTTCTCTTTTCTCTTCCTCCCCTTTCTTTTTCTCCTCCACTGGTTCCTGGCCCAGAGTTTACAACTGGGATCCTAATCATGCTGGACCCCTTCTGTGCTGGGAAAGGAAGTCCTATTTTTGGCATATTGTCATCAATATCTGAGGACCCAACAGGCTCCACCTCCAATCTGGGCAAATTCCCTCAACAGTGTTGTCTTTATGCAGAGGTGATTTGGAAAGAATATATTGTACTTGGATGTCAACGTTCAAAGGCTCCGAGGCAGAAAATTCCATTTCAAAAGAGAGTGTGATTAATGAAGCCACATAAATCCTGTCGAGGCTGGAGCAATTTCAGAAATCACACCATACAAATCAAAGAAGCAGGTTTTTCTATATCCTCTCTCACTTTCTCTTGTTTTTATTTCTGCACCATCTCAAGCTCTCCTTTCCCTCTTTTGTAGTTTCTCATGTGCATGTACCCAAACTCTAAAACAGGAGGGCACTTGGTCAGAAATTCTAAATCCAGGTAGCCTCACCCTCCAGCCAAGCCATTTCTCTGCTTTCTTCCCCTATGAGATCCAAAGACAGGGCTGAGACTCATTAACTGCTTATAAAACCTGAGCCAGTTCCCCATTGCTCAGTTTTAATGCTATCTTAGTTACAGAAAATAAAGGTGAATTAAGAAGTAATATAGGGGCTGGCGCTGTAACACAGCAGGTTAATGCCCTGGCCTAAAGTGCCAGTATCCCATACGGGTGCCGGTTTGAGACCTGGCTGCTCCACTTCTGATCCAGCTCTCTGCGATGGCCTGGGAAAGCAGTAGAAGATGGTCCTAGTCCTTGGGCCCCTGCACCCACGTGGGAGACTCGGAGGAGGCTCCTGGCTCCTGATTTTGGATCGGCCGTTGCGGCCAATTGGGGAGTGAACCATCGGATTGAAGACTTCCCTCCCCACACCGCCTCTCCTCTCTCTGTATAACTCTGACTTTCAAATAAATAAAATAAGTCTTAAAAAAAAAAGTAATATAGATCTATACTGAAGGTTTTCTAGAAGAGACAGTATGGAAATTTTATAGACTGCTCTATAAAGAAATTATCAAAATATCCCCTTTACATATTTCTGTCTCCTTCAAATTTCCCATGTGTGTCAACTTCTAATTGTGTCCCTTACTCCTCTCTGAGTTCTCCAAGCAGCCTGTGTTGTGTTTGCCTTGTCTACACTTGCATCCTCTTCACACTCACTGCTCCTTCCATAAACTTGGTTCCCTACTCCTTGTCATGCCAGGAGTACTCTCAGTGTGTGGAGAGGGAGGTATCCTCAGCCCCGCTGGGTTATGTCTGCTTCCTAGAATGGGCTCACTAACCAGAGAACAAACGGGCAATGTGGTACCTTGTTGAATGGTGGGTGTCACAGAGTGTAGTCCAGTGATTAAACGTATGAGCTCTGCAGTCAGACTTCTGTGCTTAAGTTTAAATGCCATCACTTACTTGCTGGATGACCTTGGGAATGTTACCTGACCTCCCTATGCCTAAATTTATCCACATACAAAATGTAAATGATAATGGTTTCTACATGAAGGGTAGTTGTGTGAACTGAATGAGTTGATATAGGTAAGACCCTTAGAAGAGTGTATGGTTCAGAGAAAGTACAATACAAATATTCACTGTGACTAACAGTCTCATAATTATAATTGTTAATATTATATGCCAGGCATAATGGTTGGTAAAGAAAATATGAGAGTCAACAAAATAGACAATATCTCTGCCTTTATGGAGCTTTCTGGCTAATGAACAAAGCAGGTAAGTCTCCTGCACCTGCAATTCTACATGCTAAGATCATGGACAGGAAAATTACATGGATGATAAGGGTCCACACGGACTCTAACCCCTAGTTGGGAACATGGAGAAAACTTCCTTTTGGCACTGATACCCAAAAGGGACTGAGGGGTAGTCTTTACAGAGATCACTGTCTAGACACTCAGCTCTTCTGGATTTTGCAGGAAAGGCACAAGCAGAAGGGAGGAGCCTTGTTCCCATTTCTGCTGGGTCTCAGCATGGCTCCAGTGTGGGGAGACCTGCAGGCAACTCAGCACCATGTTGTTGCCTGAGGGTCTTGGATCTGTAGGAACGAACAGGAAGGGGCTCCAAGCCAGGGAAGTGGACTTATCCCTGAGTGAATCTGCCATGGCAGGGCCACACATCAAAACAGTCAGAGATGGAGGATTGAAAATGGGGTTATTCTCAATGTCCTCCGTGGTGGTCCCTGCAATACCCAGCTAGAGTGATGGCGAGGAGAGCCGGCAGATGTTCTGTTACATCATGCGGTCTTGATGAGCCAGCCAGGACAGGAACATATGAAGATCTACGAGCATTGGAAAAGTCACTTTTTCTTTTTTCTGCTTCTAAGGAATCCTGAAATATCCAGTTTAACCAGTTAGCATATCTATATTAAATGGCCACACTCACTGTGCGAGGCACCATATTGTGTGTGGAGATGCAATAAGAAAAATGAAGGATCTTGCTGAGTTTGCAACCTGCAGGAGAAAACAGACATGAGTAAGTTCAGGTATAATTTAATGGACCGTATCAACATAAAGGCATGAGAAAAGCTTGGTAGGAACATGGAAGAGAGTAGAAAAACTGTAAGGGCTGACACCTCATCTGGCCTGTAGAGATCACAATGGTAGAAGAGGTCAGGGATGTGGGATTAAGTCAGGGGTAGGAAAGTTATGCCGAGTGTTAGTAAGATTATCCATTTGTGAAGAGATGTTTCAATTTTTATTTTTATTTTATTTAAAAAAAATTTTTATGTATTTTCATTTTATCTGGAAGGTAGAGAGAGCAACAGAGAATAGGTCTCCATTTATTGGTTCACTCCCCAAAAGCACACAAAAGCCAAGGCTAAACCCAGCTAAAGCCAAGAGTCAGCAACTCAATCTAGGTCTCCCACGTGGCTGGCAGGAACCCAAGGCCTTGAGCAATCATCTAAAGCCTTCCAGGATGCACATTAGCAGGAAGCTGCATCTGAAGCAGAGGTGGGACATGAACCAGACATCCTGGGATACAGGTACCCTAAGCAGTGACTTTATGGCTACGCCAAATGCCATCCCTCAGTTTTTATTTAAGCCAGAACTTGTCATATAGATTCAAGACCTTTCCCGAGTCACAGTTCTGGAGGATTTGAAAACATCCAAAGACATGAGCACTCCTCCTCCACTCCGCCAGCCACATTCATCTGCAAAGCATTCCAAAAAGAACAGAGGAAAAAGAAAGTGGTTGTACAAAACAAGAACGAACCCTGTCCCTATGAGAAGGATACATAGGTGAGAATTTTCTCTCATGTGAAAAACTTCCTGAGATGCAAAGCCTGAGCACGTTCCATTCATTCATTCAGATCGACTGACATTTGTTGCACGGATACGATAGTAATGTTCTATTCTACGTGTTGGGGGAGAAGATGAATAAAACTAGGCCTCTGCACAGGAGTAGCTAATGATACAATAAACCAGTAATTGTGGCACCACACAATTAGTTTTTGGCACTATGGCGATCCTGCAGTTTGAAAGGAAATCAAGTGCCTGGAGATTAAATGGTCCCATCTAAGCTTTTATCAATACCAAAAGAAGAATGGGGCAATGCCTAAGAATCCAATCACACTAAAATTCATAAGTGCAGTGAAAATGTGTTTTTTTAATATTGTTTATTATCAATCTGGCCTTCCCTAGAAGCCCTACCCTGTGAATGAATGCATGGGAAATAACTAAATGTCTAATTCAGTTTAAATTTTAGTCCAATCCCTAAATGTAAATTTCCCCTACAAGTAAAGCTCAGTCTTTCCAAGTAGTGGTTCAGTTTCAATAACCTCTGTTCCTTTCCTCCAAATTCTCTACAAGAAGGCACTGGGTGGATGCCTGGGGTGCACAGAGAGCTCACGTGACCTTGTCAGGGCTGAGGAAGGGGAGTCCCAGACCCCTCCTAGTGCTGCTGCTTTGCGCCCCGCTCCAGCTGGCACATATTCTGAAGGCAATGACTACCAAACATTGTACTCACCTGGGCAGAGTCCAGCGGGCCTTCCTGCGTGTTGCAGCTTCCTCCTCCTGGCGCTCTCTCAAACTAGAGGATTCCCTTCAAGCTCTGCTACTTGGCCGCTCAGGCCCCACGAAAGACTTCCTGACTCCCAAGTCTGCTTTCTGAGTGCTGTGGGAAGCTGTGAATGTCATCCACACCATGCAGAAACCCAGAGCAGAGCAGTAGAAGTAAATTCCCGCTGTTGCTATCCAAGTCAAACACTACACCCCAGGTGACCTGGGGAGGAATCAGGCACTGAGTGTGTCTATATTTACCCAATACTCCTCCCTGTTCTTTAGACCAATGAGCCACAACTCAAAATTGGAACAGATCTGATCCATTCACTTTCTACTGGGCTTCCCTTCTCACTTCCTCTCCCTACCTGAATGTCTCTTATGTAAACTTTTATTCAGACAGTTCACCAAACTTATCCCCAGGTAGATCCAATTGGAACTAAAGGCATTTTTAAAAATCCTTTCCTTGGCCATTAAAGCCTGTCTCTCTTCCCTCTCTCTCACCACTACAGTGTGCACCTGAGTGAAGAAACCCCTTGATCTTGGTCTATGAGAAATGGCAGTGAAACAATGAGTAAAGAAAGAAATTAAATTCATGTCTTTAATATCAACAAAGAGTATGCCACTTTTAAGATAATGGAATTGTATTTCTTCATCTTCTAATTGGGTAGTCCAAGGAATGTCGTTCCGCAGGTCGCCTTTGAGTAAGCTGTGGCAAGTGTTTCAAGCTCAAATAAGTTTAGGGAATGCTGAGTTAAACGAAGTTAAGTAGGTTTATTTAACATGCAACTATCAGAGCTTCTAATATGCTAATATGTTCTGTGAGTTCTGTTGTGCTGTTTCCCAAACTTATTTGGTCATAGGACACTTTTTCATGTCTCCTGGAAACAGTATTCTACAGAATATAGGAGTGGAAGATGCTGAAAACCCTCCATTTCCAGAATCAATGGGTGCATCCATCACAGCATACCTTCTTCATTAGGCAAGCAAAGACAAGTGTAAAAGTGTTTATGTATCTGATCTGCTTCCCACCTGGTCCTTCCTTTATGTCCCTGGACTCGTGTTAGTTTATAATTAAAACCACCATGACATCAGTGTTGTGAGCATGAAGTACCTGGGAGTTAGACAGTTGGAGACACTGGAACTTAAAAATGTTTATCCTCAAATAAGCAAGCATGCATAACTCCCTCCCCTGTTCCCCTCAGCAAAAGGAGAGATTCAAGGACCAAATTCCTGAGCTTCTCTGGGAATTCTCCAGTGGGAATGCATTGGGACCCAAGTTGCTCTTGCACAGCATGGGAAATGGATGATGGCTCATAGTTAAGGAATGCAAAATAAAGATCTCATGACTTTCCATATAAAAATACATATGGTGTAAGATTACTGCACAGTCCCCTACAATCAGAAAGAATGCAAATATTCCCTGCATGGCAGGAACAAGAGGAATAGAATTTGAGTAGACAGAAAATTGGGATCAACAGGAAAGTTCTGGCTAAACTGCTTTGCAGAGAACGTAATTATCTGAAAATAGGTTCCCTAAAAGGGGCATTACCGAAGGAAAAATAATCAAAACTCAAGAGACGTCGATGAGTTTCCAGGGAGGACAGTGATGGATGAAAGGAAATGGCAGGAAAAAAAAAATGTTGAAGGCCAGGATAATGGGCCCAGTGACCCTTTTACCTTCCTTAAACTTTTCTTCTGTCCTTGTATAAATAGAGAAGAGGCCCAACCCGACACACAAAACAAAAAAGGGGGAAAAATGGATATTTCATGTGCAGCCACATGTGGGCTGGATGTATAACTCATAAACAAATCCATCCCATTGTACACATTCCATGTAAGAGGGACTGATTTACATGTGTAGCCTTGGCATAAGAAGACATCTCATGCACACAGGAAAGCAGCAGGAAGTTCCAAGGTCCCAGAAGATCAACTATTAAGGGCCATCCATGTGTAGGAGCAAGAAAGAGCCTAATGAAGGAAGTAGGAGAATGACTTTTGCCCCTAATCCTGTTGCCATCCCTGCCCCCTTGGACTTCACAGAACAAAACATGAAATATGCATTGTTTTTCAGGTCAATCAATCACAACTACTTATTGGCAGCACGCTTTGTATTAAATCACAAAATATTGCTACTGACACGTGGGTATACTTTCTTCACCGAAAACTCAGTAAAGATAGGAAAGGTCATCTGAGCTGTTGAATCTTTATGGCTCTTGAAAAAAATTAAATAAGATTGACCACATCAAAGCTTTTGCTACTGGGAACTCAGAACTGTGGAAATGCCTCATCTTCCCCAGGAGGAAGACCTAGCATCATTGTTGTATGTGTCTAACATCCTCCCTTCCTTTCTTCGTCTTCTTTTTTTTTTTAAGAGTTATTTTATTTATTAGGAAGAGTTACAGAGACGCAGAGACAGAGAGAGAGAGAGGTCTTCCAACTGCTTGTTCATTCCCCAAATGGCCACAACAGCCGGATTTGAGCTGGTCTGAAGCCAGGACTTGGGACATCCTCTGCTGCTGTCCCAGGCATATCAGCAGGGATCTGGATTAGAAGTGGAGCAGCTGGGACTCAAACTGGCGCCTACATAGGATGCTGGTGCTGCAGTCCCCAGTGCCACCCCGCTGCCTTCCCTTCTACCTGCTCCCTACTTCTCACTTCTCCAATAACCCAGGATTATGGCTGGTGGGACGCGTAACACTGTTATTCTGCTCCCACCTTGGACACAGATGCGGTCACTGGACTCAAGTTGGGCCATTTAGTGCCATATTCTTCTCTTCAAAGTGGTTAGTTCAAGTTGTGGACACAGCCCAAAGCAGCACCAGTCAGAATCCTCCCTTGGGATATCTTGAATGGAAAGTGACTTGCCTTTCCAAGGTTTGGTTTTTATAAGATGATTGGCCTTTTTTCTTATGTATAAAGTAGTTCAAGCTAGATGCTTATCACATGCAGTTGAAAGCCTTCCACCTAATATGGGGATGGTGGCAGAATAAAAAAGGAGCGTTATCTGCTTTGTCTGACTCCTTAAAGGCATCTATAGAAGGTATGCATGTGCCAGACCAGAAATGCAATAGTGAGCAAACAGGCTCGATCTACATTCATGGGGATTATAAACTACCGGGAAGAGCTAGCATTCAATGACTGCTAAAAACTAATGAATTTCACATGTTCCATGTTCTATAAGGAGAAGTAGTCAATAACTAGAATCCCAGTGTCTGGGGAAGAGGCAATGAAGTTTCCATAAGGAAGTGACATTTAAGTAGGGACCCAAAGATGGGTTGGGGTTAGTCTCATCTTCATGGTCTCCTTAGCCATTTTAATCCTGGGTACCATGGTGGCTACTTTAAGTTTAAAAACGTCTTCTGTGTTTTTCTACTAATTGAGCTGATACTAGCCTGTTTGGTAATATTAGTGGCAATATGAGGACTTCTAATTCTTCCTGTGGCCTTGTCAAGTAGCAAATGCAATCTAAGTAAAATCAAATGTTAGCTAGAAAAGTGAGACAGATAGCCACCCTGTGAGAAAAAAAAAATAGCAATTCTAGTTTTTCTCAATGAATTATCTTCAGAATCATAAATATCTGTTAAAAATTCTGATGTGCCTATAGATTTCCACTCAATCAAGAAATTATGACAATATAAGAGAATTGAGTATGGTGGTACAAAGGATATATACTTTTGAAAGTGGACTCTAAATGTTACCAAAATGAATCTGTGCTGAATGCAAATTAGTGCTGGGCCAATCCTAGTGTGGCATCCATTGCTTTGTTGAAATGTTTCTGTTTGTGATAGAACCAATACCCTTTGGTTTGTAGCAGATAACTTACATTTGTCAACTCTTGTTTGTATGCAGATGTAATAACTTGTACTGAAGGCTCATGCTATCTTCCTCAACGGGAAGAGCTAATTTGATTTACCATTTGTATGATATAGCTATGCATTCCTCTTCAGTATCTTAAACTCCATTATGTTTTGGAGTTACTTGTGTTTGTGATTTTATTCTGTCTCCTGAAAGAACATACAGTCTCTGAAATCAGATCCTAGAACTTCTTGCCCTCTTCAGCCTTTCTCTATCATGCCCCAAAACATTTATCCAATAATCAATGTTGATCATTTGTTTAACAAATCTTTATTAAGTCTTTAACATAAACCTGATACAGTTTTGGGTCAGAGAATCTGGAAAATAAATATGCATTTCAATCGATGTGATTGTTATTTCCCTTATTAACATTTGATAAGAATTGTCATCTAGAAAGGAAGGAATGAAAGAAGGAAGGGAGGGAGGGAGGGCCTGCTTCTTCACATTTATGAATGCCACAGTTACTCCCCATGGTATAAATGCCCTTTTTTTCTTTCTCCAAAGACCTAGGATTTTTAAATTATGTTCTAATATTATGCAACAAAACAGTTGAAGGCAGAATATAAAAAAGAAATCAATGCAATTTACTTATAATTAACTTGAGACTATGTTAGAAATGAATAAAAAAAAAAACCTGGTTTACTCTCAGTGGTGCTGCTGTTGAACTGTCATCTAAAAGTTTATATAATTAGTGGAAGCATGTTAATTGAATTATGGCAATTAAATCAGCCTTGAGACAAGAGGGTCTCTTCTGATTGATGAGATTGTGTTGATACTGTAACCCACTCTCGCCAGTTGGGAAGTTTCGGGGTAGTCTCATCCTGCCCCTCTGCACTTTAGCTGCCAAGTGTAGGGGTTCTTGGGCCTTTGGATTCTATTCTTCCTTTGTACAAGGTTGACACTATCAATGGTTGGGCCAGAACCACAAGGAAGCTATGCAGTTTACATCTGTTATTTTTACTACCATAAATCGTCACCAGCCAGAGATAGGAGTGGGAAGTGGAGATAGTTGCAGAGCTGATGTGGAGCAAGTGATTATCCTTTCAGTCCTTTCCTTAATAATGCCATTGCTGATTGAAGTGCTGAGAAAAAACGAAAGCGGGGTTTCAAGTAAGTTTGGGAGCTGTTTGGCACTATGCTTGTCCACGTTCACGCCTCTCAGTGGATACTGTAGAATGGGCTAGCAGCATGTATATTAGATCATGTCTCTAACCTGATATTTACGAACAAAGTCGCCTCACGAAATCTCCTTCGTCTCTCCAGGACTAAATTTGCTCTACAAAATGAGACTGCCACAGTTCCTTTCAACGCAGAATTCTACACGTTCTGGTCCATTCACAAACTTAGCGCTGTGTTTTCCAGGGTTTTGAAAATGGGTTGTTAGCGTCGTATGTCCTAGGGGGATAAAGCTGCATGGGCAGAATGAACAGCAGCCAAATGCACTGGAGGGAGCTGTAGTGATGCCACTTGGGACTGCTAAATGGTTGGAATTGTAGATTCTTCTAGAAAAGAACAACCAGAAAGAAGAGGAGAGGACCATCCTGAGACATCTGAAAGAAGCCTTCTTGGGGAAGTTCTGTGAGCTGGGGCAGCTGGAAGATGTCCAGAGATCAGTGCAGAATGAAAAAATGCAGTGCTCTTGTTCAAAAATGAAAAATTTCAAAATGGTAACTGCAGAGGATTCAACCAAATGCAGGACCTTCCTCCCCAAGTGCCAGGCTCTGTGTGACTGCATGGATCGCATGCCCATTTATTTGGCGTTGTCTGTGGGCCTGGCTGGTGAGGATTAATCCTGTTTTCCAGGGGTTGAAATCACAGCAACCTCCCCTCTCTGGGTCCCCTGAATCTGCAAGGCTCACTTTAAGTCAAGTCTGCTTTTCATTCACTGCTATGTTTCTTGCTGGCTTATTTTTTTTTAACAGTGCTGCTAGCTGTATAAATATTTTACAGTTCCCCCATGAAAAGTTTCCAAGGGGCCCATGTTGAGGGGAAAAAAAATCTTTGAAAGGATTTTTTCCATAGCAATTAAAACCTTTCAAAGCACCAAGAGCTCCCTATTCCCACTTTGGTGCAACAAACTCTATTTTTTTATTTTAATTTTTATTTTTTTGCTCAGTTTGGATGGCTGGCTTTGGGTCTGAAAATAAGCCTGTCTCTTTGTTTGGTGACTTTGTGGGTTGCAGATAGACATTTGGAATTTAAATTCATTAGATACATGGCAGAGCTGCGGATGGAACCAGCGGAGGGCTTAGAAATGCTGTGATCAGAAACTCTAACCCCTATTTCCTGTATCTCATTTACAGGGGTAAAATGACTATAAATCAAACTAAAGCTCATTTTGGCTCCCCAGATGAAGTCAAATGTACACTCTGACTTATGCATATACCATTTTTAGTTAACGCACCAATAAAAATAATTGTGCAAGCCTAAATTTGGAAGTGTTCCCAGCGTTTATGACAAAACTTAATAAAGCCAGGCGCATTGAATGTAATATGGGAATTTTATTGAAATGAAATTAGTCCATCATGTAAGCCCACATTTTCCTCAGATTTCTTGGACTTCATGTGAGAGCTCTCCTGGGGACCCTATTAGGGTCCTGCAAAAATTCAAGTTCAGTATGTAGAGACACAGGGTACAGACTGAAGGCTCTCTACTGGGTAGGATGCTATGTTACAGCCAGCTTCAGTGAAGCAAACCACACACACTTCTCCAAGCATGCCCCTACTCTCTTAACTGCAGTGTCTAAGCAGCAGACATATTGTTGTGGTTTTATTCAAAATATAGGACTCCTGGCGATTCGGGGGTGGGGGTTCAGTTGTAATTCCAGCGCTGGTGGTATGTGCCAGAAACCTATTATGTAATTTCCCCAGAGAAGCAGCATGGCAGCAGCCATTGTGTGTGTCCGGAAGTTTGGTTGCTTGACTGCATTTAGGGACAAAAGCCAGGAGACTGTGAGATGTGTTTTTATCTACTCAAAGTAAGAGACAACATTTAAGGCTTTGAAATTGGGGGTTGAGGTTCACGGTGTAAGGATGAGGACAGTTGAATAAAGGAGTTCAAGTTCTGATATGGATTATGTTTCATTTACAGTGGTTCTCAAACTTTCATGAGTACATAAACACTTCCTGGGGTGCTTGTTAAAAACATATATGTTGCAAGCCTTCCATCAGGAGGTTTGAATTCATGACACCCATAGGCAGACCTAATAATATGCATTTTAAACAATACCTGTGATGATTTTAATGCAGGTGGGCCAACAATCTCAGTTTGAAAATTATTTCCATCAAATTGAGCATCAACAGCAACAAACTCCAATGTATCTTATAAATGTTGAGTTTTGAGGTGTTACCATGTGCTAAGTATAGAGAGTCTTCAGAGCCAATGGTCCCATTGCATTTTGAAAGCCATGTTTGCAGGTGTTTTGAAAATCTTGGCAAAAAAAGATATTTCATAGCTTCAATTTATAGCATGTCTCAGTGCTTAATTAGCCATTGCTATTAGCAGTTTTCTTCCTCAGATACACATAAATTCCTTATTGGAATTTGAGCCCATTTCCCCCTGTCCTTTCCTCAGAACAATTGGGTTGTGTCTTGATAATAATACTTAATGCATATAGAGGAGTGTAGAGTTACCTCCCCATTAATCCACCAGGTCGATAGATTTGCTCAAGGCTGAGGGGTCAGTTTCCAGCTGTAAGGCTCTGAGTTAGTAGGTCCAAAGATGGCTGAAGAAGGCCTGCAAAGTGAGTGGGTGCCTCCACAGATTGCCTTCTCCAAAACCATCTTGGCAGGATGCTGAGGACTTAAGGGACTATTTTTGGACACTGACATCCCCACTTTCCCAGTTCACCTGGAGACGACCAGTGTCTCTTTGACCTTTTTTTTATACTTGGTTCATCCTACTTTCTCTGACTTTCCCTAAGTATCATACTTCTAATCGACAGCTGACAAAAGCTTGCCTGATCTCTGTAGCTAGAACAGAAAATGCATTGGGGAAATTGGGCAATGCCTTTTCCTCTTAGTGACAGCAGCAGACAGTCTCTGAAGTGGCCTTTGGCATTCACACTTTGCAAGCAGATTATGACTTTCTGCAATCAATAAAATATAGTAAAGATTATGGAATGTCAGTGACATGATTCTGTTACATTATAACATGTTCTAAGTTCTATGATATATGTTATGAACCTCATATTAAAGACTGTCTTGCTAGCAAGATTTCTCCTGAGACTCCCCCTGCTGGCTTGATTATGTAAGTATCAGTGTTAAGAGCTCCCACGTTGGGGTCAGTGTTTTGATGCAGCAGCTTAAGCCACCACTAGTTACACCAGTATCCCATATTGGAGTGCTGGTTCTGGTCCCAGCTGCTTCTTGGGACCAGATGATGATCCAAGTACTGGGGCCCCTGCCACCCATTCATGTGGGAGACCCAGATGGAGTTCTTGGCTCCTGACTTCAGCCTGGCCCAGACTTGGCTGTTGCAGGAATTTGGGGAGTGAACCAGTAGATGGAAGCACTGTGTGTTTTTGTATGTCTGTGTGTTTGTGTTTCTCTTTCTGACTTACAAATAAATATATAAATAAATAGTTAAAAAATAAATAAATAAATAGTTTTTAAATACAAAGAAAAGCCCATGTGACAAGAAAATATGGTGGCCTCTAGGAGTTGAGGGCAATCTCTAACCAACAGAGCTCAATCCAACTGCAAGGACATGAATTCTGACAACAACTTCACTGTCTTTGGAAGCAGATTCTTCCCCAGCCAGGCCTGCTCATGAAAATACAGCCTCACAGCTTCATTTTAGCTTTAGGGGGTGCTAAGCAAAGGACTCGGGCTATGTTGGGATTCCTGACCCACAGGAACTCTGAGGTAGTGAGTAGATGTTGTTGTTTGAAGAAACTAAATGTGGGGGGCGGAGCCAAGATGGCGGAATAGTGAGGGCGCGCACCGATAGTCCGGGAAAATTTAGTTTAATAAAAGGGGAGTTACAATAGCCTCAGAAAAAAGAACCAGCAAAATATTGCAGAGGAAACTCTTCTGGATCCAGTGGTCATGAATCGAAGGACCTACTGGGAGAACAAGGTTGCCCACCACGTGAAAGCCGAGCCGCGGGACCGAGCCGCAGGACCGAGCCGCGGAAGCCGAGCCGCGGGACCGAGCTGCGCAAGCTGCAGGGTCTGCGCGCAAGTGCTCGAAGGGGAGTGCGTGCCACACAGACAACAGCGGAGAGACTTGGGACGTCCAGGGCTCCGAGTCCACACATCGGCGCTGGAAGGGGAGAGGACCTGCGTGGAGAGCGTGGGAGCCCACAGTTCGGGACACCAGCGGCAGACTCAACACACCAGCGCTGGAACGCGAGGTGAGCCGAACCTCAATAACCTGAGACACCGGCAGGCAAGCGGAGAGAGGAGACTAGAGGGAACGACCCCCCCGGGGGGGGGGGACTTCACCAAGCTAACTGGAAGAGAGAGAGAGGAAAAAAAAAAAGGTGACTGTACGGACACGGGTTTCTCTCTCTCAGCTCACCTCTCAAGGGCGAGCAAGACAAAGAGCAGGCGCCATCTTGGACATACGTCATAAGCAGAGCAACCTCAGGTCTGCACCGGCCCTGAGCCTAGCAGAAAAACCTGACTCTGGGCGGGGCGAATTAACAGGAGATTAGGACCTAGTAAATTTGTGGTGCTACTGAACTGAGACTGTGAAAAAAGAGACGGTGGGGGAGAGATCTCACGGAATTCACGTGAGCACTCTCCAGAGATGCTACAATTCCGTAACTTTGGCAACCCAGTGGGAGACTGAAGGAGAATTTGAGCCCACTCCGAGGGCCGAACAGATTCCCTGTGTGGTCCTTGGGAAAGAGCTTCCGATCTCTGGCTCCTGTGGGTATATCATTTGCCTGCTAACTACCTCCAACTTCATTCAGCTGTGCAGAATAACTTCCCTTTTGAATCAAAAAAAAAAAGAGAGAGAGAGAGAGAGAGAGGTTTACCACGCCTAACCTGGGAGTGTCACCTTTGGCACACCAAAGAGAGCTCTCAGGCCACACCCATCTCAAGCCCTAAGGCTCCATCAAAAACAGATAGTCCACTTAATCTAGAGTCATAGTATAACAAGAAAAAGCACCACAGTGAAGAAACCAAATATCTCCAATATGACAAATAACAAACGCAAAAACCAAGGTAATAAAAACAAGGAAGTCACCATGAAGCCCTCAACTGAAAAAGACACCCCAATTCAAGATTATGAGGATGATGGCATAGAAGAAATGCAAGAAGCAGATCTCAAAAAATTGATAAGAACATTAAGAAGTTCTCAAAAACAAATTCTTGAACTACAGAAATCCTTAATGGACAAGATAGAAAATCTCTCTCGTGAAAATGAAATATTAAGGAGGAATCAAAATGAAACGAAACAACTAGTACAACAGGAAACTGGGATAGTGACTGAAGTGAAGAATTCAATAGATCAAATGAAAAACACAATAGAGAGCCTTACAAACAGAATGGGTGAAGCAGAAGAGAGAATATCGGACTTAGAAGACAGAGAACAGGAAAGGATACAGTCAAACCAAAGAAAAGACGAGGAAATTAGAAATCTGAAACATATTGTCGGGAATCTTCAGGATACTATTAAAAAACCCAACATTCGGGTTCTAGGAGTTCCTGAAGGCATGGAGAGGGAGAAAGGATTAGAAGGCCTTTTTAGTGAGATATTAGCAGAAAATTTCCCAGGTTTGGAGAAGGACAGAGAAATCCTGGTACAGGAAGCTCACAGAACCCCTAATAAACACGACCAAAAGAGACCCTCACCACGACATGTTGTAATTAAACTCTCCACAGTGAAACATAAAGAAAAGATCCTAAAATGTGCAAGAGAGAAACGTCAGATTACTCTCAGAGGATCTCCAATCAGACTCACAGCTGACTTCTCATCAGAAACTCTACAAGCTAGGAGGGAATGGCGAGATATAGCCCAGGTACTAAGAGAGAACAACTGCCAGCCCAGAATATTATATCCTGCAAAGCTATCATTTGTGAATGAAGGTGAAATAAAGACTTTTCATAGCAAACAGAAATTGAAAGAATTTGTTGCCACTCGTCCAGCCCTGCAAAAGATGCTTAAAGATGTGTTACACACAGAAACAAAGAAACACGGTCATCAATATGAAAGAAGGTAAAGGAAGGAAACCAAGGAAGGAAAGCTCACAGCAAAAGATCACAGGGAATTCAAAGCATATATTAGATCTTATCTTTGGCAAATGGCAGGGCAAAGTTACCACTTATCATTAGTCACATTGAACGTGAATGGCCTGAACTGTCCAGTTAAAAGACACCGATTGGCTGATTGGGTTAAGGAACAAAACCCATCTATTTGCTGCTTACAAGAAACACATCTTTCCAACAAAGATCCATACAGACTGAAAGTGAAAGGCTGGAAAAAGATATACCATGCCAACAGAAATGAAAAAAGAGCAGGCGTAGCCATCTTAATATCAGACACCATAAACTTTACCACAAAAACCATTAAGAGAGACAAAGAGGGACACTACATAATGATTAAGGGATCAATTCAACAGGAAGATATAACAATTATCAATGTATATGCACCTAACTACAGGGCACCGGTTTATCTAAAAGATTTGTTAACGGACTTAAAGGGAGACTTAGACCCCAATACAATAGTACTGGGGGACTTCAATACTCCACTCTCAGAAATAGACAGATCAATAGGACAGAAGATCAACAAGGATACAGTAGATTTAAACGACACTATAGCCCAAATGGATCTAACAGATATATACAGAACTTTCAATCCTACAGCTAAAGATTTTACATTCTTCTCAGCAGTACATGGAACCTTCTCTAGGATTGACCACATACTAGGCCATAAAGCAAGTCTCAGCAAATTCAAAAGAATTAGAATCATACCATGCAGCTTCTCAGACCATAAAGGAATGAAGTTGGAAATGAACAACTCAGGAATCCCTAGAGCATATGCAAACACATGGAGATTGAACAACATGCTCCTGAATGAACAATGGGTCATAGAAGAAATCAAAAGAGAAATCAAAAACTTTCTGGAAGTAAATGAGGATAACAGCACAACATACCAAAACTTATGGGACACAGCAAAAGCAGTGTTAAGAGGAAAGTTTATATCAATAGGTGCCTACATCAAGAAATTGGAAAGGCACCAAATAGATGAGCTTTCAATTCACCTCAAGGATCTAGAAAACCTACAGCAAACCAGACCCAAATCTAGTAGGAGAAGAGAAATAATTAAAATCGGAGAAGAAATCAACAGGATTGAATCCAAAAAAAATTACAAAAAATCAGCCAAACGAGGAGCTGGTTTTTTGAAAAAATAAACAAAATTGACACCCCATTGGCCCAACTAACTAAAAAAAGAAGAGAAAAGACCCAAATCAATAAAATCAGAGATGAAAAAGGAAATGTAACAACAGACACCACAGAAATAAAAAGAATCATCAGAAATTACTACAAGGACTTGTATGCCAGCAAACAGGGAAACCTATCAGAAATGGATAGATTCCTGGACACATGCAACCTACCTAAATTGAACCAGGAAGACATCGAAAACCTAAACAGACCCATAACTGAGACAGAAATTGAAACAGTAATAAAGGCCCTCCCAACAAAGAAAAGCCCAGGACCAGATGGATTCACTGCTGAATTCTACCAGACATTTAAAGAAGAACTAACTCCAATTCTTCTCAAACTATCCAGAACAATCGAAGAAGAGGGAATCCTCCCAAATTCTTTCTATGAAGCCAGCATCACCTTAATTCCTAAGCCAGAAAAAGATGCAGCATTGAAAGAGAATTACAGACAAATATCCCTGATGAACATAGATGCAAAAATCCTCAATAAAATTCTCGCCAATAGAATGCAACAACACATCAGAAAGATCATCCACCCAGACCAAGTGGGATTTATCCCTGGTATGCAGGGATGGTTTAATGTGCGCAAGACAATCAATGTGATACACCACATTAACAGACTGCAGAAGAAAAACCATATGATTATCTCAATAGATGCTGAGAAAGCATTTGATAAAATACAACACCCGTTCATGATGAAAACTCTAAGCAAACTGGGTTTGGAAGGAACATTCCTCAATACAATCAAAGCAATCTATGAAAAACCCACAGCCAACATCTTATTGAATGGGGAAAAGTTGGAAGCAATTCCACTGAGATCTGGGACCAGACAGGGATGTCCACTCTCACCACTGCTATTCAATATAGTTCTGGAGGTTCTAGCCAGAGCTATTAGGCAAGAAAAAGAAATTAAAGGGATACAAATTGGGAAGGAAGAACTCAAACTATCCCTCTTTGCAGATGACATGATTCTTTATTTAGGGGACCCAAAGAACTCTACTAAGAGACTATTGGAACTCATAGAAGATTTTGGCAAAGTAGCAGGGTATAAAATCAATGCACAAAAATCAACAGCCTTTGTATACACAGACAATTCCATGGCTGAGGAAGAACTTCTAAAATCAATCCCATTCACAATAGCTACAAAAACAATCAAATACCTTGGAATAAACTTAACCAAGGACATTAAAGATCTCTACGATGAAAATTACAAAACCTTAAAGAAAGAAATAGAAAAGGATACCAAGAAATGGAAAAATCTTCCATGCTCATGGATTGGAAGAATCAATATCATCAAAATGTCCATTCTCCCAAAAGCAATTTATAAATTCAATGCAATACAAATCAAGATACCGAAGACCTTCTTCTCAGATCTGGAAAAATTGGTGCTGAAATTTATATGGAGGCACAAGAGACCTCGAATAGCTAAAGCAATCTTGTACAACAAAAACAAAGCCGGAGGCATCACAATACCAGATTTCAGGACATACTACAGGGCAGTTGTAATCAAAACAGCATGGTACTGGTACAGAAACAGATGGATAGACCAATGGAACAGAATTGAAACACCAGAAATCAACCCAAACATCTACAGCCAACTTATATTTGATCAAGGATCTAAAACTAATTCCTGGAGCAAGGACAGTCTATTCAATAAATGGTGCTGGGAAAATTGGATTTCCACGTGCAGAATCATGAAGCAAGACCCCTACCTTACACCTTACACAAAAATCCACTCAACATGGATTAAAGACCTAAATCTACGACCTGACACCATCAAGTTACTAGAGAACATTGGAGAAACCCTTCAAGATATTGGCACAGGCAAAGAGTTTCTGGAAAAGACCCGGGAGGCACAGGCAGTCAAAGCCAAAATTAACTATTGGGATTGCATCAAATTGAGAAGTTTCTGTACTGCAAAAGAAACAGTCAGGAGAGTGAAGAGACAACCGACAGAATGGGAAAAAATATTTGCAAACTATGCAACAGATAAAGGGTTAATAACCAGAATCTACAAAGAGATCAAGAAACTCCACAAAAACAACCAACAACCCAATTAAGAGATGGGCCAAGGACCTCAATAGACATTTTTCAAAAGAGGAAATCCAAATGGCCAACAGGCACATGAAAAAATGTTCAAGGTCATTAGCAATCAGGGAAATGCAAATCAAAACCACAATGAGGTTCCACCTCACCCCGGTTAGAATGGCTCACATACAGAAATCTACCAACAACAGATGCTGGCGAGGATGTGGGGAAAAAGGGACACTAACCCACTGTTGGTGGAAATGCAAACTGGTCAAGCCACTATGGAAGTCAGTCTGGAGATCCCTCAGAAACCTGAAGATAACCCTACCGTTCGACCCAGCCATCCCAATCCTTGGAATTTACCCAAAGGAATTTAAATTGGCAAACAAAAAAGCGGTCTGCAGCCTAATGTTTATTGCAGCTCAATTCACAATAGCTAAGACTTGGAACCAACCTAAATGCCCATCAACGGTAGACTGTATAAAGAAATTATGGGATATGTACTCTTTAGAATACTATACCGCAGTAAGAAACAACGAAATCCAGTCATTTGCAACAAAATGGAGGAATCTGGAACACATCATGCTGAGTGAAAAAAGCCAGTCCCAAAGGGATAAATACCATATGTTCTCCCTGATCGGTGACAACTGACTGAACACCAAAAAGGAAACCTGTTGAAGTGGAATGGACACTATGGGAAACAGTGACTTGATCAGCATAGCCCTGACTGTTAATGAACAACTTAATACATTATCCTTCTTAGTAGTTTTTTTGTCTGTTCTACTTAATATGACTGGTTTAATTATGTAATTAATACACAGTTATTCTTAAGTGTTGAAATTTAACTGAAATGTGATCCCTGTTAAACATAAGAGTGGGAATAAGAGAGGGAAGGGATATATAATTTGGGACATGCTCAAGCTGACTTGCCCCAAATGGTAGAGTTAGAAACATACCAGGGGACTCCAATTTAATCCCATCAAGGTGGCATGTACCAATGCCATCTCACTATTCCAAGTGATCAATTTCAGTTCACAATTGATCATAATGAAAGGACTAAGAGTCAAAGGGAGCACATAAACGAGTCTAGTACCTGCTAACACTAACCGATAGAATAAATAAAGGGGAGAGTGATCCAACATGGGAAGTGAGATACTCAGCAGACTCATAGAATGGCAGATGCCCTAAATAGCACTCTGGCCTCAGAATCAGCCCTAAAGGCATTCAGATCTGGCTGAAAAGCCCATGAGAGTATTTCAGGCATGGAAAGCCAAGACACTCTGGCAAAAGATCTCTGTGAGTGAGATCTCAGTGGAAAGAACAGGTCTTCAAAGAAGGAGGTACCTTTCTCTGAAGGGAGGAGAGAACCTCCACTTTGACTATGACCTTGTCTAAACAAGATAAGAATCGGAGAACTCAGAGGGCTTCCATAGCCTTGGAAACTCATGACTGGAGCATAGGGAGATTACTGATGCCATAGACAGGAGTGTCAATTGGTAAAGTCAACAACAGGAGTCACTGTGCACTTACTCCTCATGTAGGATCTCTGTCCTTAATGTGCTGTGCATTGAGATTTAATGCTATAACGAGTACTCAAACAATATATTTCACTTTGTGTTTCTATGGGGGTGGAAACTGTTGAAATCTTTACTTAATGCATACTAAACTGATCCTCTGTAAAAAAAAAAAAAAAAAAAAAGAAATTATCAACTCCCAACTTGACTCTCACTGGGATTAAACATGACAATAGGTCTGATCTGATTTCATCATCATTTAAAAAAAATCATCTATTATTTTTCACTTTATGTTTCTGTGTGGGAGCAAACTGTTGAAATCCTTACTTAATGTATACTAAGCTGATCTTCTGTATATTAAGATAATCGAAAATGAATCTTGATGTGAATGGAAGGGGAGAGGGAGTAGGAAAGAGGAGGGTTGTGGGTGGGAGGGACGGTATGGGGGGGAAGCCATTGTAATCCATAAATCGTACTTTGGAAATTTATATTCATTAAATAAAAGTTAAAAAAAAAGAAACTAAATGTGTGATGACTTATTAGGTGGCAAATGGAAACTAATGAAATGACCATTTGATTTGACTTATCTGTTAGTGTGTATGGGAAAGTATCCTAGGCTTTGGAGAGAAGGCCTCCATAGAAACATTTAGGCATGGTGCTGGGCCAAAGGGGACCTCATATTTCTATACTTGTAAATATTTTGAACCATGTTTAAAGTCTTCCCGAGTCTTTACGTAAAAGCTATTTTATCTAAAAAATGAATGGTTTTATAACAGCAGTTATCATTTATTGAGCATGTACTATGTGCTAGTTCTACTTTGAAGTACTTTGGATACTCTAATTTGTTTAATCCCCTTAACTGTTTTATCAGGCAGTCCATATCATAATTCTAAGTTACAGATGAGGAAGCTAAGGCACCAAGAAAGTAAGTAACGGTATCTCAAAGTCAAAACTAATAAGTGAATTTGCCATACCAAAATAAGTAAATAAATAAAACCAAAGCCAAAAGCAGCTAGTGGCCTTTTGGTGTCCTTTTGTCTAATAATGTTTTTCTGTATCTTCATTTTTAGAATTATGTCTAGGCATTCTGAAAACTGGGTATGACATAGGCCTTCCTAGACCTGTGAGCTGGCCTGTGTGAGTTTATCACACACAGGTTTTTTTCACTAATGATAGTAATCCTGGCAGCTACTGTGCAGGCAAAAGTGAGCACTTGGGTAAAGGTGGAAATGACGGAAGTTTGAATGCTTGAAAAAAATAGGATTCCTGCAAGCCTGCTCACTTTTGGCAAGTTACTTGCACTGTTGTCACTATTTTAGTGGCCTTTTCTTACTATATATTTGGTTTTATTAATATATTTTTGAAAATGTAGAAACCAAAGACTGAGTTTGACATGGCCAGTGAAAGTCCAATTTTGTGGCTGTCTTAGGTCATGCTGTTTTTATGGATCCTGGAGTGATATTAAATTACCTTTGGAAATAGCAGCACAACATCTCAAGCTGGTAGGAAGCCTGTGATTTACTTTTTTTCCTGTAGGCCTTAAATTTAATCAAGCATTACCAAATTCTTCTTGCAGCTTTTTTTATTTCCTTTGGCCTTAAGAACCCCGTTCGGATTCAGCTAACATGTTTTTAGTGGGTGCTGGGGGTAATTACTAGTGTCTTCACTTTATACATTAAAAAAAATAAGAATCAGAAAAGCTAAACTGTCCACGGTTAAACTGTCAGAAGTAACAGATGAGGGACTTGAGCTCACATTCTCCTGCTCTATGCTCAAGGTCCTGTTTACTATACCAAACTCAGGGCTCTGTTTTCTCCTAGAAGGTTCTTGGTGGGAAGTGGTAATGGGATGGACGATGCTTCCCCCATTTCTCTCTCTTGAACTTGCAGAAAAATAAACACTGAAATTTGCCTAGTGGTGTACCCCAAAATGGCATATAGTCTTTCAGCTCTCTGGAAAACCTCCACTTGCCCAAAAATGTGTTGTCCATTGTTGTTGGCCCCACTGGAGACTTCTTCCTTTTGATCTAAAGGGTTTCTGGCCTTTACAAGTTTCATGGATTATGAGAGCACAGAGCATGATGGGAGGCGGCTGTTTAGAGCCACACAGGGGTTCTTCCAGGCAGAGATGGCAGCTGCGAGTTGGAGAGGCAGGGGTTGAGGGGAGGGAGGGAGTTTGCAATGTGGCTCTCCTAGAGTGGGCAGGGCTGAGCCCTGGAGTGGAGGCGCCCGTCCTAGAACATTTGTAACCAGACACCACACCACGTAGAGCAGTTACTGAACTTTTAGCCTCCTCTGAAGAAACATGTTTTAAAATTCCTAAATAAAAAGTTTTAACATCCCCTATCCCCACCCCTGCTTATGCTTTGTCCCTCGAGCTAGTTTGATGAACTATCCCACGTCCTGAGCTGTCTCTTCTGGGGAATATCTCCATTTCTTGAGTCTCTTGTGCCTAGAGAATTGAAGAAGCTTTCTTCTCTCTCTCAGCAGGTCTGAAGGGGGCTCCCACAGCTGTAACTCTGTCCTCTGAGTTCTGCCCTGTGACTGGTGAGGAGAGGGGAGAACCCGCCTCATGGATTGATGGTTGTGAATTGTAGAAGGGAGCAGTGACAAGAAGGGAAGGAAGAGAATGAACCACCAGTTTGAACCCTCATACTTGGAGAGAATAGCCTAATTTGAACCCTGCTCGCTCACTCCTGAGCTGGTAGATCTCGTGCCTTGTGGAACCATGTCCCTTATCGCATCTTGCTTTATTCATTCACACCTTAATGTGTGTCACACACTATGTCTAGGTATTGGAATTGCAAGTGTCAAGTGGATTCTTCTCCTCAAAGCATAAATGGTTCAGGGGAGGAGTTGGACACCTGAGTAAGTGATTGTAGTCCAGAGTAATAAACGATGTAGGAAGATACAAAGACCTCGACTAAGTTTATTGCTGCATAACAAATTGCTGCAGAGGTAGCAGTTTAGGGTAACAACTATTTATTATCTCCTGCAGATTCTAAAGGTGGAGAGCCTTGGAGTAGCTCAGCTGGGGAGTTCTGGCTCAGTCAGCCATCAGCTTGCTGGCAAGATGTTGGTCTTCTAAAGGGTTGTGGTCTTCTGAAGGCTTGGGCTGGGGTTGAAGGATCCTCTACCATGGCTGTTGGCCACAGTTGCTCAGTGCATCGACCTGTCTTTTGGGCTGCTCACCACATGGCTGCCCACCCTACACCTTCATCCAGAGTAAGCAATGAAAGAATGAGGGAGAGAGAGAGAGAGAGATGTATTTTTTTTATTTTTTTATTTAGTAAATATAAATTTACAAAGTACAGTTAATGGATTACAATGGCTCCCCCCCCATAATTTCCCTCCCACTCACACCCCTCCCATCTCCCGCTCCCTCTCACCTTCCATTCACATCAAGATTCATTTTCAATTCTCTTTATATACAGAAGATCAATTCAGTATATATTAAGTAAAGATTTCATCAGTTTGCACCCACACAGAAACACAAAGTGTAAAATACTGTTTCAGTACTAGTTATAGCATTACTTCACATTGGACAACACATTAAGGACAGATCCCACATGAGAAGTAAGTACACAGTGACTCCTGTTGTTGACTTAACAATTTGACACTCTTGTTTATGGTGTCAGTAATCTCCCTAGGCTCTAGTCATGAGTTGCCAAGGCTATGGAAGCCTTTTGAGTTCACCGACTTCGATCTTATTCCGACAGGGTCATAGTCAAAGTGGAAGTCCTCTCCTTCCTTCAGAGAAAGGTACCTCCTTCTTTGATGGCCCAGTTCTTTCTACTGGGTTCTCACTCGCAGAGATCTTCCATTTAGGTCTTCTTTTTTTTTTTTTTTTTTTTTCCCCAGGGTGTCTTGGCTTTCCATGCCTAAAATACTCTCATGGGCTCTTCAGCCAGATCTGAATGCCTTAAGGGCTGATTCTGAGGCCAGAGCGCTATTTAGGACATCTGCCATTCTATGAGTCTACTGTGTATCCCGCTTCCCATGATGGATCGTGAGAGATATATTTTTAATAACATAGCAACCTGGCCTTGGCAGTGACTTGCTATCACTTCTGCCATATTCTGTTGGGCGGAGACCAACCTTGATACCACATAGCGGGGAACTACACAGGGCATAAATACCAGGAGGAGGTTGACTGGAGGCCATCATGGAGGCTTGCTTCCTCATCTAGTCTGTAAGCATCAGGAAAGGCTCCCACAGAAACATAGACCACAGGGAGGATGAGAACTTAAGTCTTAGTTATCCTTCCATACTGATGAAGATTGACAGTAGCCCTCTATTTTAGTTACAAAGGCTGGGTTGTCCCTTGCCACACTCTTCTTCCCCATTTGGATGCTAAATATGGCCAGGCATCCCAGAATGGACTCATCCAGGCTATGAACCTATCATTTTCTGAGGCAGGAGGGAAGGGGATGAGAATATGCTAAATTCTTTGGTCACTGAACCTCACCTCCCGGCATGAAGAGCTTTATCTGAACTCTACAGAGCATTCTTTAGTAGTCAAATGAAAAATTGTATGGCATACAAAAATTGTATGTATGTGCATAATCATTATTGATGCAATGTGGAGACCAAGATGATGTCAGCCTAAAGCATCAGTTTCCCAAATTACCAACCCAAATTGCTAACATCCAGTAATGTGTGCCCATTAAGGCTTAATTACTAGTGGTTGTGAAAAGTATTGGAGAGTTGGAGATGTTCAGAATATTCTAAATAGCATCATAATCTTGCTCAGTGTCAAAGCAGAGACGTATCTAGAAAAATCATAATTCATGATTCTTCACTTACCACTAATGGACATTTGCTAAGTGTCAGTGATAGAGCTAATAGAAATTGATATATTCTTTCCAAAGGAAAAGATGCTGACATTTGTAAGTTGTCAATGATAACAGAATTCTGACCAAAAAAATGAATCCCAGAGACTTGTAATCTATTAATGGATAGTGCCTCTATGAACAGAAAAGGGAAGAAAAACAGTGAGTCTGAATTTTCACTCTTCACCTGCTGTCTGAGTCCATGAGGTCTGGGTGAGTGAGCCACATATCCTTGGCCCCAGAACAAGGAGAGACCTCACACATTAGAAGTGGATGCTGTTCTATCCAACAGTGACCTAGCGAGGGTAGGTAATCCTAGCAGAGGAATAGCAACATCTACCTCAAGATTCAGGAATACCCTCTCTCTGCTTGTATCCCTCAATTCCTTTTTGTTCTGAATCACTATTTTTTCATAGAAACACCCAATGCAAGGCAGATTTTTAAAATTTGTTTATTTATGTTTATTTGAAAGGCAGAGACAGAGGGAGAGGGAGAGATTGATTTTCCACCAACTACTTCACTCCCTAAATGCCCAGTTCAAAGCCAAGAGCCTGGAACTCCATCCAATTCTCTCATGTGAGTGCCAGAGACCCAAGTATTCAAGCCATTGCCTACTGCTTCCCTGGGAGCACATTAACAGGAAGCTGTAATCAAGGGCAGAGCCAGGACCTGAGCCCGGGAACTCTAATATGGGCTGTGGACATCCCAAGTGACATCGTAAGTGCTAAGCCAAATGCCCACCCCACAAGGCTGATTTTCAAGCACTTACTATTTCCTCTTTATTTTTAGAAGACTACCAGGGACAACAGTAATCATGCTGTGAAGAACTTTTACCTGTGCTACCTTATCAATACTAGCTTACTCTCCCCTTGACATGAATTTTAAACCTGTTTCAATAAAAGATTTTAAAATGTATAACAGTTGAATAGCCAATGTAACAGAGCTTAACAATTGGAATCAGATAGCTGAAATATTGGCTGCATGGGGGAAAATATGATACTATGTGAAATGAAACACAGAAACTGCACGTATGTTACACTATGCAGAATCTGCTTGGTCCTTTGGAAAAGTTCTTTGGGAAATGGTAGATATTAAGCTAGGAACTCAGAGAATAGCAGGATCACCCCATGTAGCTAATGGTATTTTTGTTCCATGTTTAAATTTTAAACTTTAAAATTACTTATGTCTTACTATAAATTCTAGAATCTTCCCTTTGCCTATGGCTGTAAAACATAAAAGACATTCCCATAAAGGATATGATGCACATCAAATGTTCAATAGTGTTTAAGTCTGGGTGACAGATCCAAATTGTCTATATTTTCAAATTTTTATTTGGACTATTGATTGCTTTGCTTCCACAAAAATTTTTTAAATGTTAATTTGCTTTTAAAATTTATTTGAAAAGAAGAAGAACAATGAGAGTGAGACAGACAGAGATATCTTGCATATATTGGTTCATTCCCCAAATGCCTACAACAGTCAAGGATAGGCCAGATTGAAGCCAGGACCCCATTCTGACCTGCTACATGGGTGGCAGGGACCCAAGTACTTGAGTCATCACCTAATGCCTCCAAGAGTCCAGTAGCAGGAAGCTGGATTGGAAGTGGACGCCAGGCACTCCAGTGTGGTATGTGGTGGCTTAACACACTATACAATAATGCCTACCCCCAATATCAATTTTTAATATCCCAAATTTCTAATTGTCTGTCTTCCTTAACCTTTTGTTCCTTTGGGTGCATGTATTTTTCTTATTATGCTGAAAATGTTCATTATATTTCAAGTTCCATTCTGCATTAACTATTTCCTGAGGTGTGAGTTCTTTTCCTTTTGTGGTTATTAATCCCTTTCCACCTGCCATGTTGTTGTAAAGGAGGAAGAAGTGATTTAATTTCCCTTTTCAGTCCCCCAGTGAAAGGGGAAAGGGTGAGATGTCTTGCTGGCAGGTGTTTTAGAGTCTGGGCTTCTGCATGATGCTGCTCTCCTTTTCCCTGTCACATGACCCTGTCTCTGTAGCGCAGTTATAGATACAGCTCTAGAACTGGTGCATGCAGATAGTTCCATCACAAAGGTATAAGCGAGTGGCACTAAGAGGGCAGAAATTTTACCCATTCACAGTGTTTAGGAGATGGGCCTTGCGAGAGGTCCTTAAGTCATTAGGGATATGCTCTAGGAAAGCAGATCTCACAAAAGGGTTATGTATAAAAATCTGGGCTGTGTCCAGCTGCTCTCCTCCTTTTTCTACTTACCATGTGATTCTTCCTCCACAAATGTTCAATCATTGTTGTCCACCACCCTTGTTCAGGTGGCAAACCAGTGGTGCCACCTGTCCTTGGACTATGAACATTTAAAGTAGTTAGCCAAAATAAACTTCCCTCCTTCATAAGTAGCTTCTCTCAGGTGTTTTCTTTTAGTGACAAAAAGCTGAATAGGGGCTGGCGTCATGGTGCAGTGGGTTAAGCTATACTTGTGACACCAGCATCCCATACGAGTGCCAGTTTGGGTCCTGGCTGCACTACTTCTGATCCAGCTCCCTGTTAATGTGCCTGGGAAGGCAGCAGAAGATGACCCAAGTATGTGGGCCCCTGACATCCATGTGGGAGACCTGGATGGAATTCCAGGCTCCTGGCTTTGGCCTGGCCCAACCCCAGCCATTGCAGCCATTTACAGAGTGAATCAGTGAATGGGAGATCTCTCTCTCCATCTCCATCTCCATCTCCTTCATCTCCATCATCTCCATCATCTCATCTCCATCATCTCCATCTTTCTCTGTAACTCTTTCAATTTAAAAAAGTATTGCTGTCATCTGGGACTGAGGGTGAAGGGTGGCATGGACAGGCATTGGCATTCTTGTGTCTCCCACTATAGAACCACAACCAAGACCCTATCAGGTTGTTTGTGAATCCCCACCACCATTCCCGACTTCATTCCTCTCTAGGCAAGGAGCACTCACATCTGTGCTGAAGCTGATTTTCAAGAATGGATTTTTAGATTTTCAGGGAATTTGTAAGCCAGTTATTAAACATAGCCACTATTAAAAGTTAAACAATATGACTTTATAATTAAATAAATTATATTAGAAAGCATGTATTATGAGTAGTAAAAACTCATTATTCCTAGATACAAGCTGAGCATTCCTAATCAAAACTCAAACATGCTCAAAATTCCAAAACTTTGAGTCCTGACATGACAGCACAAGTGGAAAATTCCACACCTGACCTTTTGTAATGGATCATAGTCAAAATGAAGGTACATTAAAATTATTGTGTAAGATTGCCTTCAGCCTACACACATAAAGTGTGCATGAAGCAGAAATGAATTTCTGGTGCAGGTGTTCAGCCTAGAAGTTAACATGCCCATGGCCCATATCAGAGTGCCTGGGTTTGACTCTGGGCTCTGGCTCTTGGCTCCAGCTTTCTGTTAATGCAGATCCTGAGAGACAGTTATGATGGCCCAAGTTATCGCATTATTGCCACCCATGTGAGAGACCCAGATTGAGTTATTGACTCCAAATTCAGCCCTGTCACAGCTCTTGGTGATCGGATCAGCAGATGGGAACTCTCTCATAATGTCTACTTGTCATTTTTTTTCTGTCTCAATTTCACTGTCTTTCAGGCTCTCAAATAATTAAATTCTGGCCTCAGAATCAGCCCTAAAGGCATTCTGATCTGGCTGAAAAGCCCATGAGAGTATTTCAGGCATGGAAAGCCAAGACACTCTGGCAAAAAAAAAAAAAAAAAAAAAAAAAAAAAAACCAAAAAAAAAAAAAAAAACCAAAACCCTAAATGAAAGATCTCTGTGAGTGAGATCCCAGTGGAAAGAACAGGTCTTCAAAGAAGGAGGTACCTTTCTCTGAAGGGAAGAGAGAACCTCCACTTTGAATATGACCTTGTCTAAACAAGATAAGAGTCGGTGAACTCAAAAGGCTTCCATAGCCTTGGAAACTCATGACTGGTGCATAGGGAGATTACTGATGCCATAAACAGGAGTGTCAATTGGTAAAGTCAACAACAGGAGTCACTGCGCACTTACTCCTCATGTAGGATCTCTGTCCTTAATGTGCTGTGCATTGAGATTTAATGCTATAACGAGTACTCAAACAGTATATTTCGCTTTGTGTTTCTATGGGGGTGCAAACTGTTGAAATCTTTACTTAATGTATACTAAACTGATCTTCTGTAAAAAAAAAAAAGAAGAAATTATCAACTCCCAACTTGACTCTCACTGGGATTAAACATGACAATAGGTCTGATCTGATTTCATCATCATTTAAAAAATCATCTATTATTTTTCACTTTATGTTTCTGTGTGGGAGCAAACTATTGAAATCTTTACTTAATGTATGCTAAACTGATCTTCTGTATATTAAGATAATCGAAAATGAATCTTGATGTGAATGGAAGGGGAGAGGGAGTAGGAAAGAGGAGGGTTGTGGGTGGGAGGGACGGTATGGGGGGGAAGCCATTGTAATCCATAAATCGTACTTTGGAAA
The DNA here is from genome assembly GCF_964237555.1 of Oryctolagus cuniculus. Taxonomy (NCBI): domain Eukaryota; kingdom Metazoa; phylum Chordata; class Mammalia; order Lagomorpha; family Leporidae; genus Oryctolagus; species Oryctolagus cuniculus. The sequence goes on along the minus strand of NC_091432.1, from coordinate 177,327,938 downwards.
TTTATATTCATTAAATAAAAGTTAAAAAAAAATGTAAAAAAAAATAAAAAAAAATTAATTTCTTACTTAGACTTGGGTCCTTTCCCTCAAATATTTTATTACATATGCAAATATTCCAAAACTTTTTTAAAAATCCTAAATCCAAAGTACTTTTGTTACAAATATTTCATGTAAGAGGTACAGAACTTGAATTTTATTATCTTTTTTTTTTAGATTATTTATCTATGTTGGGAATATTTCCACCAGAGAAGTAAGAAAATCTACAAATGAGGGCTTCTTCTCCCCACAGAATTAATTGTTAAATGTTTAGGAGCATCTTTCTAATACTCCCAGATTTTGTATCATTACTTGATCCAGAATGACTGGGTTTAAACATAAATTTTGCACTTACTGGATATGTAAATTGAGCATGCTATTTAACGTTTCTGTTCCACAGTTTCATAATCCATAAAATAGGGATAAATATAAACCAACTTCATGGGGTTTCTATGAGTATTTAAAAAATTGGTCTGTGTAAAGCATTTTGGAATACTGCCTAAAATCTAGTAAGTACTACGTAAGTATTCATCAAATAAAATTAAATATTATTCTAAAAACTTCTCCTGGTTCTATGTCATTTTTCTCATTTGCAAAATGTATTCTACTCTTTCTTCCACTCTAATAAAACATCTAATTTTTCTTAGACATGTGATCATCGAAGACAAAGATTAGATTTGTCAGTCTCTCATGAATAAATTGTGAACAAGACAATACAAACATGCATTATGTAGTAGCATACTAACAGCATACAGAAATCAATCTTCAACTGATAATTGGCATGTCCCCTTTGACCATTTTTTTTTTGAGAAAAAAGTCATTTTGTTGAGATCCAGTAAGAGTTAAATTTGAAAAAAAAATTGAAAGAATAATTTCAGGATACTTATTGAAACCAAACATATCCATACTAAGGCTCAGTCATTCGTCCTCCACATACATATCCTTAGTCATTCATAGATATGTTTTCCAAAACAATGTGATAGAGTAGAACTATTTTTCCCAAAGAAACCTTTTATTTAACGAATACAAATGTCATATGTACAACTTTAGGAATATAGTGGTTCTTCCCCCACTATACTCACTCCCCCCGACTCCCACACCATCTCCTTCTCCCTCTCCCATTCCCAGTTCAATTCTCAATTAAGATGCATTTTCAATTAACTTTATACCCAGAATACCAACTCTATATTAAGTAAAGATTTCAACAATTTGTATACGCACACACACACACACACACACACACACAAACTGCTTGAGAACTAGTTTTACAACTTATTGAGGACAGAGGTTCTACATGGGAAGTTAGTGCACAATGACTCTTGCTGTTAATTTATCAATTAACACTCATATGTATGACATCAGTGACCACCTGAGGCTCTTGACATGCGATGCCTAGGCTATGGCAGTCTTTTGAATTAAAAAACTCCATCAGTATTTGGACAAACCCATAAGCAAAATGGAAGTTCTCTCCTACCTTTAGAGAAAAGTACATCCTTTTTTGATGGCCACTTCTTTCCATTTGGGTCTCACAGAGATCCTTCATGTAGAACACTTTTTGCCACAGTGTCTTGGCTTTCCATGCCCGAAATGCTCTTATGGGCTTTTTAGCCAGACTAAAATGCCTTAAGATCTGATTCTGAGGTCAGAGTGCTATTTAGAGAGATTGCCTTTGACCATTTTTTGTTTATTCCTTCTTCCATTGTAGTCTCTGAAACTTGAATGTGAAGGATTGAGCTATAGTTACCATTTTGGACAATGAGGAAGAAAGCTATACTCTAGGGATGATAGGAATTTGAAGAAAAGTGAAAAGAGTCATTGATAGTTGACTAAAAATGATATAAAACAGATATAAAAATATGTTCATGGGTTACAGTGAGAATGAAGATATACCAATCAAGATTTTAGAAGTCTGTAGATCGAAACATAGACCTTGAATTGTCTTCCAACTCCAGATCCATGATACCTAGCTAATATGGTTCATGATCTTGGATTTCCAAAAAGTTCCACCTCTTCTTATTGCCCTGTGCATCTTTATAATAAAATTTTATTACTGAAGCTAATGTAATTGACCATTGCAGCCAAGACTGAAACTAAGTAAACCATATGGTTTATAATATGTCCATGAAGATATAATTCTACCTACCTGTAAGAATTTTTGTGCATTAATATTTTACAGTGCAGATAAACTTATACCACAAGCCTTCCCCTTTGGAAATGTTCTACATCTAATGTGGACCCTGGATATGAAATTACATTCTACAGTATCACCTGTCACTTTCTTATCTTAAGAAGGCTGTAAATTGTTATTCAACACTATTTTGATTTTATATATTATTAGTAATCAATGTTACCCTTGGGAAAAATTAAGTACATGAAATTTGCTTTTCTTCTCCTTTTATTGCTCATTCCCACCTGAGTTCAGCATATTGTTTTTGTTAAATAAGATTTATTCACCATCTTGAAAAACAGGAAAGGAAGATGATAATATTCATACTGTTCATCTCATGGTTTCATTGGGATGGTTAAATGGAATAAGTAATAGGAAAACATTTCAAAAGAAGACAAGGGATGCACTGATGATATCCATTATGAGATTTTTTTTAACAAACCAGTTCTACTAGATGAACTATATTCAGGAGAGAGGCTAGAAAATAATTAGGAATTAAAAATAACACTAACCTAATAAATTTATTTAGATTTTAAGTTGCATTAAAATATATGAAGACTGTGGAATAGGGTATAAGTGATTTCCATTTTCTTCCTTTTTCCTGTTTCTCCTGTATATTTGTTTTTTAAATTTTTATTTAACATATATAAAATTCATGTATTTTATATATACAGATTTAGGAATATAGTGGTATTTGCCACCCTACCCTCCCTCCTACCCATGCTCCCACCCTTCCTCCTCCTTCCTCTCATAATCCCTCTCAATTTTTACAATGATCAGCTTTCAGTTTACTATATACTTGTTTTGGTTTTTTTGTTTGTTTGTTTGTTTGTTTTTTGACAGGCAGAGTGGACAGTGAGAGAGAGAGAGACAGAGAGAAAGGTCTTCCTTTGCCGTTGGTTCACCCTCCAATGGCTGCCACGGCTGGCGCGCTGCGGCCGGTGCACCACGCTGATCCGATGGCAGGAGCCAGGTGCTTCTCCTGGTCTCCCATGGGGTGCAGGGCCCAAGCACTTGGGCCATCCTCCACTGCACTCCCGGGCCACAGCAGAGAGCTGGCCTGGAAGAGGGGCAACTGGGACAGAATCCGGCGCACCGACCAGGACTAGAACCCTGTGTGCCGGTGCCGCAAGGCGGAGGATAAGCCTAGTGAGCCACAGCGCCGGCCTTCAGTTTACTATATACTTGTAAGATTACTCCTATACTAAGTAAAGAGTTCAACAACAGTAAGAAGAAAAAAAAAATTGTACAGGGCTGTAAATAATCATTGAAGTTAAAAATGTCAATTTCACTTCTATACATCACATTTTTGGTATTCTATTAGTTACCACAGATGAGGGAAAATATATGGCATTTGTCCTTTTTTTTTTTTTTTTGACAGGCAGAATGGACAGTGAGAGAGAGAGACAGAGAGAAAGGTCTTCCTTTGATGTTGGTTCACCCTCCAATGGCCGCCACGGCTGGCGCGCTGCAGCTGACGCACCGCACTGACCCAATGGCAGGAGCCAGGTACTTCTCCTGGTCTCCCATGGGGTTCAGGGCCCAAGTACTTGGGCCATCCTCCACTGCACACCCGGGCCGTAGCAGAGAGCTGGCCTGGAAGAGGGGCAACTGGGACAGAATCCGGCACCCTGACCGGGACTAGAACCCTGTGTGCCGGCGCCGCAAGGCAGAGGATTAGCCTAGTGAGCCGCAGTGCTGGCCTTGGCATTTGTCCTTTTGGAACTGGCCTATTTCACTAAGTATAATGGTTTCCAGTCACATCCATTTTGTTGCAAAAGACAGGATTTCGTTCTTTTTTAATTCCAAGTAGTATTCCATAGTGTATATATACATAATTTGTTTATCCAGTCATCATTTGATGGGCATCTGAATTGATTTCATATCTTGCATATTGTGAACTGAGCTGCAATATGCATGGGGGTAATGATAACTCATTCATGTGCTGATTTCATTTCCTTTGGGCAAGTTCACAGGGGTGGAATTTCTGGGTCATAAGGTAGATATATTTTCAGATTTCTGAGTAACTCCATATTGTGGCTGTGTATCAGGGTACCTTTTCTCCCACATTCTTGCCAGCATTTATTGTGTTTGGATTTTGGATGATAGCCATTCTAACTGGGGTGAGGTGAAACCTCACTATGGTTTTGATTTGCATTTCTTTGGTGACTAGTGATCCTGAACACTTTTGCATGGTTAAATTTATTCCAAGGTATTTAATTTTTTGTAGCTATTGTGAATGGGACTGATTATACAAATTCACAGCCATGGCATTGTCTGTGTATACAAAGGCTATTGATTTTTGTGTGTTATTTTTGTATCCTGCCACTTTAACAACAACTCTTTTATGAGTTCCAATAGTCTTTTAGTAGAGTCTTTTGTTTCCCCTAGATATAGAATCATATCATCTGCAAATAGGGACAGTTTAACTTCCTCCTTTCTTGTTTGTATCCCTTTGATTTCTTTTTCTTGCTTAATGGCTCTGGCTAAAATTTCTGGGACTATATTGAATAGCAATGGTAAAAGTGGAAATCCTTGCCTGATTCCAGATCTTAGTGGAAATGCTTCAAACTTTTCCCCATTAAATAAAATGCTGGTTGTGGGTTTATCATAAATTCCTTGATTGTGTTGAGGAATGTTCTTTCTATACCCAATTTTCTTAAGGACAGAAAGGATATTGTATTTTATCAAATGCTTTCTCTATATCTAATGAGATAACCATATGCTTTTTGATCTTCAATTTGCGAATGTGACATATCACACTGATTGATTTTAAAATGTTGAACCATTCTAGCATATCAGGGATAAATCCCACTTGGTCCCAGTGAGTGATCTTTCTGCAGTGTTGTTTAATTTGATTAGCAACTATTTATTGAAGATTTTTGCATCTATGTTCATCAGGGATATTGGTCTATAGTTTTCTTTCTCTGTTGTTTCCTTTTGTGGTTTAGAAATTAAGGTGATGCTGATCTCACAGAAGGAGTTTGGGAGGATTCCCTCCCTTTCAAATGTTTTGAATAGACTGAGAAGAATTTGGATTAGTTCTTTAAATGTCTGGTAGAATTCAGCAGTGAAGCCATCTAGTCCTGGGCTTTTGTTGAGAGGGTCTTTATTACTGATTCAGTCTCCATCTTGGTTCTTGGTCTGTTCAGGTTTTCTGTGTCTTCTTGACTCAATTTTGATAGATTGTATGTGTCCAGAAATCTATCCATTTCTTCTAGATTTTTCAATTTGTTGGCATGTAACTATAGTAATTCCTGATAATTCTTTTGATTTCTTTTGTATCCATTGTTACATTTCCTTTTTCATCTCTGATTTTATTAATTTAGGTTTTATCCATCTTTTTTTGGTTAGTTGTGCCAATGGTATACCATTTTTTTTTTTCAGAAACATCATTCACTGAAAATGAATGAAAGGCTGGCACCGTGGCTCGATAGGCTAATCCTCTGCCTGCAGCGCTGGCATACCAGGTTCTAGTCTCAGCTGGGGCGCTGGATTCTGTCCCAGTTGCCCCTCTTCCAGGCCAGCTCTCTGCTGTGGCCAGGGAGTGCAGTGGAGGATGGCCCAAGTGCTTGGGCCCTGCACCTGCATGGGAGACCAGGAAAAAAGCACCTAGCTCCTGGCTTCGGATCAGTGCAGTGCACCGGCCGCAGCGGCCATTGGAGGGTGAACCAACGGCAAAGGAAGACCTTTCTCTCTGTCTCTCTCTCTCTCACTGTCCACTCTGCCTGTCAAAAAAAAAAAAAAAATGAATGAAAAACTCATTCATTTCACTGATCTTCTATATTTTGTTTCAATTTTATTTATTTCTTCTCAAAGTTTAGTTATTTCTTTCCTCCAATTTTGTATTTGGTTTGTTGTTTTTGTAGGTCCTTGAGATGTATTGATAGCTCATTTATTTGATGCCTTTCTTTAAATGGGCACCAATGGCTAAAAACTTCCCTCTTTACACTGCTTTTTATGTATCTCACAAGTTTTGATATGCTGTATTCTCATCTTCATTCATTTCCAGAAAATTTTGATTTCCATTTTGAAGTCTTCTATGACCCACTGTTCACTCACGAGCATGTTGTTCAGTCTGCATGTGTTTGCATATGTTCTAGAGATTCTTGAGTTTTTAATTTCTAGCTTTATTGTGGTCAGAAAAGATGCATGGTATGATTTCAAATGTTTTTCAATTTGCTGAGACTTGCTTTATGGCCTAGCATATCGTCTATCATAGAGAAAGTTCCAAGCACTGATGAAAAGAATGTATTCTGCAACTGTGGGATGAAAGGTTCTGTCGATAACAGTTTGGTCCATTTGGTCCACAGTGTAGATTAGCTCTGTTGTTCCTTTGATTTTTCTGTCTAGCTGATCTGTCCACTGTTGGAAGTGAAGTGTTGCAGTCCCCATTACTATTGTATTGGAGTCTGTATCTCCCTTTAGATCCATTAACATTTGTTTTAAATAGGCACCCAGACATTGGCTGCATATATATTTATTATAGTCACATCTTCCTGCTAAATTGATCCCTTAATCATTACATAGTGCTCTTTGTCTCTTTTAACAGTTTTAGTGTTAAAATTTATTTTGTGTGATGTTAGCATGGCTACACCTGCTCATTTTTGCTTTCCATTATTATAGAATATCTTTTCATCTTTTTGCTTTCAGTCTGCATGTATTTCTGTTGGTGAGGTTTATTTCTTGTAGGCAGCTAATAGATGGGTCTTGTGTTTTTTTAAATTCTTTCAGCCACTCTGTATCTTTTAATTGGAGAATTTAGTCCATTTACATTCAAGGTTACTATTGATAAGTAAGGACTGGACCCTGCCATTTTTCCATAAATATTTCTTTTGTTTGTTCTGGGTTTCCTTTGTAGTTTTGCTGAGAGATTTTCTGCCTTCAAATTCTTTCATAAGGATGACTATTATTCTGTGTTTCTGTGTGTAGCACATCTTTAATCATCATTTGTAAGGCTGGATGAGTCATGACAAATTCTTTTAATTTCTGTTTGTTATGGAAGGTTTTACCTACATTTACAAATGTAAGTTCTGCAGGGTACAATATTCTGAGTTGACAGTTTTTTATCTCTGAAGGCTTGGACTATGTCTCTCCATTCAGTCCTAGCTTGTAGGGTTTCTGAGGAGAAATCAGCTGTGAGTCTAATAAGGGAATCCTCTGAAAGTAATCTGGAGTTTCTCTCCAGATTTTAGAACATTTTCTCTATGCTTTACTGTTGAAAGTTTGACTATAATGTGTCATGGTGAAGATCTTTCTGGTCATGTCTATTAGGAATTATATGTGCCTTGTACTTGATGTCCCTGTCTTCAAGTTAGGGAAATTTTCTGTAATTATTTCTCTGAATAGGCCTTTTAATCCATTCTCTTTTTCCATAACTTTAGGAACTCCTAAGACTCATTGGGTCATTTGATAGTATCCCATAAATCTCTAACACTGTTTTTAATTTTTCTAATTTCCTTCTTCCTCTTCCTCTTTCCTCCTCCTCTTCTTTTTCTTTTCCTCCTCTTCCCCCTCCCTCTCCTCTTCCTCCTTCTGATAAATAGCCAAAGACTTATCTTCTAGCTCAGATATTCTTTCTTCTGCCTCACCAAGTCTATTGTTAAGGCTTTCCACTGTATTTTTTATTTGACACATTGAAATTTTCATTTCTAATATTTCAGTTTGATTTCTCTTCAAAATCTCAATCTCATGGGAGAATTTTTCTTCGATGTCATGTATGGATTTCTTTAACTTATGAATTCACTTCTCATTGCTTCTGAGTAATTCTATGGTTAATATTTTCAATTCCTTTTCAGGTATTTAAATTCCTTCATCTTCACACTCTAACATTGAAGTGTTGTGTCCCTTTGGGGGAATCATGTTGTCTTCTTTATTCTTGTTTCTTGAATTTCTGTATTTATCTTTAGGCATTTGTTGGAATACTTATTGGTTTTTCTCCTCCGATGAATTTTTTATTTTTTTGACAGGCAGAGTGGACAGTGAGAGAGAGACAGAGAGAAAGGTCTTCCTTTGCCGTTGGTTCACCCTCCAATGGCCTCTGTGGCCGGCGCGCTGCGGCCGGCACACTGCGCTGATCCGATGGCAGGAGCCAGGTGCTTCTCCTGGTCTCCCATGGGGTGCAGGGCCCAAGCACTTGGGCCAACCTCCACTGCACTCCCTGGCCACAGCAGAGAGCTGGCCTGGAAGAGGGGCAACCGGGACAGAATCCGGCGCCCCAACCGGGACTAGAACCCAGTGTGCCGGCGCCGCAAGGCGGAGGATTAGCCTAGTGAGCCGCGGCGCCGGCCTCCTCTGATGAATTTTATCTTTGAACTATGTCTCTGTGTTTAGTGGAGTGTCTGCTCTTTCAGTACCCAGAGATGTGTGCTTGGTGTGGCCAGGGAGTGCTCACCATTGCTTCAGTATAGGGTGAGTGTCCAGGGTGACAACCAAGCTTGGCATGGTAGATCTCTTCTATTGTCAGTAGGGAAGAGGGTATGATCACCTCTGTTGGTGTAATCACACCCTTACCTCCTTTCTTCCAAGGTGATCACTGTCCCGAGTTAGCCTACAGTGGATGCAACACTTACCCACACTACCACACGAACTGCACAAAAACTCTACAGTCCTTATATGAATATGGATCCCACTACAGTGACCTACCCCCAGGCAATCAGGGCATTCTGAGCTTTTGGTGCTGCACACAATGATTGCCCAGAGACCCAGTTACACCCTGTGCCATAATCATGCAGTCAGAGTTCCCACCATCTCGGCACACAAGGCTCCCACAGTCACAGGGTTCAGAGATCTACTCCATCCTGCTAGCCTACCCCATTCATGCTGGAGGCAGGCATGGTCCCAGAGCCATCTGCTGGTGGGTGCTCTGCCTTAGCAGTTTGAGCCCTGGAGCCTGTGATATGTTGAGGGCTAAGGGTGCCTCACAGTCCTACGTGGATGCCTGGCCTCCTGTCAGTCCTCTTATCCAGATTCAAGGTCAGTGGGGGACATGGATTTTTCCCTCTGGTTAGATCCCTGGATCACATGCATTCATTAGAGCCACTACAGCTGGTACTGGTTTCAAAATGGTGCTTTCTCCCCACCTTTTGCCGGGTATGTGCATAAGAGTTGACACAGATGCTACTGATATCAAAATGGCACCCTCTCCCACCCAGTTGCCAGGTGCCATTGTGGAGGGTGGGGAGAAACATTGCCCTTTTACACTGGCTTAGGCTGGTACCCTGTCCCCCTTAGGGCTCCAGGCCAGACTCAAAGGCAGCTGCTGCAATCTGCTCTTACCTCACTCTCCAAAGCTAACATTTCCTCCGTCTCTTGCCTATGTGGGTTGTGTGTTGTGTCCATGCTCGTTGATGTATGCCCACACCTTCTACGTTGATCCACAGCTTCCCTCTTTCTTCTGTAGAATTTCCACTGCAGATTTCTCTCCAGCTCTCTCCTGGGGGTGTACTACCTTCACTTTCTTGCTGCTATTTTCCTCTAGCCTAAAGTAGTACATCCTTCCTATTCCACCATCTTGACTTTCTCTGAGTTCAGCTTCTGAGCTGAGCAGGGGCATTTAACTGAGTAACCACGTCTCAGATATACTCCCAACTCAGCAACACCTGAGATTTTCTCTTTTCATCTCATCACTATATGTCGCTCCCCCTCTTCGTGGAGGAACGACACAGGACCCTGCGCTGTTCTTTCGTCTGCTCGGCCCTCCCCGGGTTTGCTGCTGGTTCTTCCCGGGTTGGCTACTATCCCTTCCACCTCCGTGGAAGGGCAGTTCCCCCTGGCCGCATTCCCCACTTCCGCAGGGGAGCGGCACACCGCCGGCCGGCTCTCTGGGGGCTGCACGGGTTCCCTTAGATGTTCCCCATAGATGTTCCTGGTGCATGTCGTCTCTCCCCTCCTTTATAGTCCTCCTCCGCCAATCCCAACTCGGCTGAGTACGCTGCTCTCCAATCAGGAGCAAGTCCTACAGTTAATTGGTTGAACTGGAGGCAGCTGTGCGGAAGCTGTTTACTTCTCTCCCAGCGCCATATTGTGGGAGAGCAGATGCATAGAATAAGTCCTAATTCGAGTAACTTAGTCTAGTCAGGATTGCTCCCCACAGAGGGAGAGCAGATGCATAGAATAAGTCTTAATTCCAGTAACAGTATAGTCCGAGTTGCTCCCCACAGATCCCCCTTTCTTTTTATTTTTTGGCGTTGATACGCGCCTGTCTTCGGTGTCCCGCGGCACACACTCTGCTCTGCTTGCTAGAGTTGCCACAGGTTCTTACAAGTCCTATCAATCAGGCAAACCGAATCCGGGTCCTCTCTTCGCCATGTTGTGAGGAGGTTTTTAGGCGCTGATGCGTGCCTGTGTTCGGTGCCCTGCAGCGCATGCTCTGCTCTGCCTGCAGGGGCTTACAAGCCCTATCAGGCAAACCAAATCCAAGCCTTCTCATTGCCATATTGTGGGGGAGACTTATTAGTGTTGGTTCGTGCCTATCTTCGGTGACCTGCAGCTCATACTCTGGTCGAGCTGCTTGCTGGCGCTTACCGCCTTAATTAGGCAGACCGAATCCAAGCTTTCTCATTGTTGTATTGTGGGGAAGCCTTACTGATGTTAATTCGTGCCTGTCTTCGGTGACCTGCGGCGCATAAGCTGCTAGCCGCCCAGGTGCTCATCGCCTCACTTAATCAGGCAGACCGAATCCAAGCTCTCACATTGCAGTGTTGTAGGGAGGCCTTTCTATTTCTCTATTTCTCTATCTCCGGGCATTCCTATTTCTCCCATTTTACTTCTATCTTCCAGCATTCCTATTTCTCTCACTTTACTTCTAAAACTTCTGTTTCTCTTATCCCTGCGGCTTTCCGGCGGCGCTCGCCCCGAGGCTGCTTCTCGGCACCTCGCCCCGCGGCAGCTTCATGGCTCTGCGCGGCTTCCCGGCGCCTCGCCCCGCCGGCGCCCGCCCCGCGGCGGCTTCACGGCTCTGCGCGGCTTCCCGGCGCCTCGCCCCGCCGGCGCCCGCCCCGCGGCGGCTTCACGGCTCTGCGCGGCTTCCCGGCGCCTCGCCCCGCCGGCGGGTTCCCGGCTCTGCGCGCACGCTCCGCAGTCTCCACGCACTTCGCGCCCGCACCACGGCCTCGCGCCAGCCCCTGCGTTCCCCATCTATTCACGCCCCGTGCTCTCTCTGCACGCGGCGGCTTCCGCGAATGTTTCCGCCACCACCGGCATTCAGTCCAAGTTCCCCGGACTAACCTGGCGAATTCCAACCTGGCGGCCCACGTCTCTGCCTCTGGTTCCAGATCTTCGCCTCTTGCTCCCCGGGGTGACTTGAAGAATTCCAAGGTGGCTTATATCTCCGCCTCGGCCTGCACTCGCGGCTTCATCCTCCCTAACGTTTTTCTCTACCCGGTATGTTTCCTTAAGTTTTCTTCCAACAATATTCCTCTCATTTCTCCTGGCTACTCCCCACAGTCCGTATCCGAGTCCAAGCCTCCTCCAGGTTTCACTTTCGCTTTCAATCTCCTAGCTTCCCCGCCATAGTCCGCATCCGAGTCTATGAAAGCTTTCACTTTCGCTTTCAATCCTAACTTCTTTCCCACAGTCCGTATCCAAGTCTATGCCTAGGTTTTCAATAGCTTCTTCCGGCACCTTTCTCGTCCGGCTTTCCCCTAGGCTCTTCGCTAGTCTCTCTCTCCAGTATTTTCCTGCTTCTTCCCGTTTCTTCCCTCCTAAGTTTGCTATCCGTCCTAAGTTTTCTATCCGAGCTAGGTTTCCTATCCGTTCCAGGTATCCTATCCGAGTCACGGCACCATTATGTCGCTCCCCCTCTTCGTGGAGGAACGACACAGGACCCTGCGCTGTTCTTTCGTCTGCTCGGCCCTCCCCGGGTTTGCTGCTGGTTCTTCCCGGGTTGGCTACTATCCCTTCCACCTCCGTGGAAGGGCAGTTCCCCCTGGCCGCATTCCCCACTTCCGCAGGGGAGCGGCACACCGCCGGCCGGCTCTCTGGGGGCTGCACGGGTTCCCTTAGATGTTCCCCATAGATGTTCCTGGTGCATGTCGTCTCTCCCCTCCTTTATAGTCCTCCTCCGCCAATCCCAACTCGGCTGAGTACGCTGCTCTCCAATCAGGAGCAAGTCCTACAGTTAATTGGTTGAACTGGAGGCAGCTGTGCGGAAGCTGTTTACTTCTCTCCCAGCGCCATATTGTGGGAGAGCAGATGCATAGAATAAGTCCTAATTCGAGTAACTTAGTCTAGTCAGGATTGCTCCCCACAGAGGGAGAGCAGATGCATAGAATAAGTCTTAATTCCAGTAACAGTATAGTCCGAGTTGCTCCCCACAACTATATATCAATAATTTCTACTATTTGCTTCAAGTTAATGGTAAACAACTGACCAGTTAGTCAGACACAACAACTTCACTTATGTTGAGAAAATATTTGATTCTATTATGGATTCCATTATTCCCTCATATATGGAGACTTTAGATTGACCCTTTCAGTTAAATTATAAATTTAATATGTATGTCAGACATTGTGATAAAGGTACTGCTTAATTCAACTTTTACAATTACTGTAATAAGCAGGATTTTTTTTACTGCTAGCAAGAAAAAATTCTGGGTGGAAAACAGGAAAGAAAAAGTTGAAAGGTTTTTTTGAGAGCTCACAGGACTACCAGGAGGGCTACAGAACCAGATTGGTAAATGGACAGGAATTAAGATAAGACAGCATCAGTATTAATGTTAACACTAACGTACTATCTGCATTAGCAGATAAGCCATGAAATAGCAATGTCTTAAACAATATATATTTCTTACTCTGAGTTCAAATGTTGCTTGATAAAAAGGAGGTGAGGCATTGCTCCATGCAAACACTTAGGAAATCTGGCTGATGAGAGTCCTAACATTTTCAGCACATGGCTTTCAGGATCACCTTGAGCCTCAACATTGTCAGCAGATGGTAGGAAAGAGCAAGTGCAAATACAGATGGTCCCTGACTTAGGATGTGGTTTGACTTACAATTTTATACCTTATAATGGTGGGAAACTACTATATTCAGTAGAAACCATACTTTTAACTTTAAATTTTAGATTTTCATCTTTCTCTAGGCTAAATATATGCAGTATGATCCTCGCTCATGATGCTGCTTATCTCATGAGGGCAAACAATGGGTACTTTATAGTGTGCAACTAAGCTATGGTATTCCATAGGGTATGTGTATTAAGTACATTTTTCAAGTTAATGATATTTTCAAGTTCAGGAGACTCTTCACATGTATGGGTTATTTTTATGGGTCAAGACTGGAAGTGTCTTTTGTTCCTTGTGTTTACATGACATTGGTCAGAACTCAGTCACATACTTAACTCTACTTAACTATAAGAGATTTTAGGATATCTCATCCAGCTGGGAGCCAATAAGAAAGGAAATATCTAGTTAGTTTCTGCTTCAGTATGTCCTTTCAGTCACTAAGCATCTACAGGGGTACTTTCAAATGTTGAGAATGTAAAAATGGAATTGATAGGGGCCAGTGCTGTGGCACAGGGGGGAAAACCTCTGTCTGCAGTGCCAGCATCCCATTTGGGCACCAGTTCAAGTCCCGGCTGCTCCACTTCCACTTCAGCTTTCACCTATGACCTGGGAAAGCAGTAGAAGATGGCCCAAGTGCTTCAGTCTGTGCACCCACGTGGGAGACCCAGAAGAAGCTCCTGGCTCTTGGCTTCGGATCAGCCCAGCTCTGGCCATTGCAGCCATTTGGAGAGTGAACCAGCAGATGGAAGACTGACTCTCTCTCCCTCTCTGCCTCTGCCTTTCAAATAAATCTAAAAAAAGAAAAAATGGCATTGATAAACTTATTTTGGTGCAAAAGAATTTTTGAAATCCATGTATGGATTTTTCATCATATTATGTACATATGTATTACATACATATGTATGTATTTGCATGAACTTTTTGAAGACTCCTTGTAGTTATACTTCTATCTACCTGAAGGGAGAGTAATCTCACCCTCTCCAAGAAAGAGAACCCAAAGTACTGGCTGGCACCGTGGCTCACTTGGCTAAGCCTCTGCCTGCGGTGCTGGCACCCCAGGTTCTAGTCCCAGTTGTGGTGCCAGGTACTAGTCCAGGTTGCTCGTCTTCCAGTCCAGCTCTCTGCTGTGGCCCAGGAGGGCAGCGGAGGATGGCCCAAGTGCTTGGGTCCCTGCACCTGCATGGGAGACTTGGGGGAAGTACCCGGCTCCTGGCTTTGGATCGGCACAGCACCGGCCGTAGTGGCCATTAAGGGAGTGAACCAATGGAAGGAAGACCTTTCTCTCTGTTTCTCTCTCACTGTCTATAACTAACTCTCTCTCTCTCTCTCTCTCTCTCTCTCACTCTCACTGTCTAACTCTGCCTGGCAAAAAAAAAAAAAAAAAAAAAAAAAAGAGAGAGAGAGAGAGAGAGAACTGCCCAGCCATTGGGTTTGGCTCTAAGTCCTGATTTTCTAGGGTGGCTCAGTCTTCTCCATCAGCTGCAGGTCCATGGCCCCTCAGGGTCTAGTACCTATGACTAAAAGGACAAGTTCCCTAATGCATCCTCCCAACACATCCAATACAGAGTGTGAAACAACAATAAAATAATTGAAGTAAAAAAAAGACCTTGTGGAAAAGAGAAGATATAAAACAATTACCGATATGTAAAGATGTCAAACCCTACTGAGAAAGCTTTGAGAAAACTCTGCCCCAGGAGGAAGGAACAAATCCTAGATCTGCTTCCTGGGAGGAACACACTTATCCAGTATTATTATGGCCTCTGGCTGGATCCACCGTGAAAAAGTTTCTTCTTTGTCCTTTTCTAATATTGACCGCTTCTAATACAGAGGGAGGAACACACACCCACCTTTTGCTGATAAATTTAGGGCATAAAACTTACTAAACTTACTTTGATACAAAATGGTTGTTTTAGTCCAAGGTTATGGTTTCTTCAGAGTATAATTCTCTCAAAAACCTAGTAAGTTTCTAATCTATTTGCATCCAATTAGCTTCATATACAAGTAACCATACTCAAAGTATTTTCCTATCAGACTCCTTGGGCCCAATTCATGTCTTTGCTTTCTAGTCCTTGTGTCTTACTGTCTGTCTACTGTGTAAAGCCCCTAGCCCAGATAGGAAGACCTTGCCTTTGATCTGATCTTAGCCGTAAGGCTGAGTCTTACTCCATCTGGTTTCTTACTATTTGAATTTTGGAAGCAGTCAATTTCTCTAACTTCAACACCTCTAGTTTCTGACATTCAGTTTCATTTTTGCTTGAAAACAAGCCAATTCTTCCTGAGTTCATCCACTTTTCTGCAAATTGCTGCTAACATTCTGTTTTTCAACCCTTTCCCCTAGAGCTAAAGAATCAGTATGCACTTGGACTGTCTCCTGAGTCATATCAAGAGGCAAAATTATCAGTTGTTGCCACTGCATAACATAGATATTCATCTTTTCAGCCTCCAAACTCAATTTCCTTAACATTCGTATCTTCGTTGGTTAGCCATGCCATGCATTTTAGGTCTTTGTTATGGCGACCTTCCAGCTAGAATTAGGGAATGTTTAACTGATATAAGAAAAAACCCTGAGGTCTCCATGGTATAATACAACAGAAGTTTATTTCTCATTCACTAAAATCTAATTGCTGAGTAGGCCCTGCTCCATGCATTCAGAGCCAGGTCCTGGCTGGTGAAAGCTATGCCATATTCGATATGTGACTTCTAGGTTATAGTGGGCATCACCAGCCAGTGAATACATGAATAATGGCTGTGGAAGATCTAGGAGCAGGTCTTTATGGATTAGACTTGGAAATGGTATATATTTCTTTGACCCCAACCTGTTAGCCAGAAGTTAATAAAAAAATCACACCTAACTCATAAGGGACACTGAAAGATATGGTAGAGTTCTACACTCAGGAAGAATGGGGAAAAAATAGATGAAAACTACATGGGGTCTCTTCCACAAACTAGCTCCACATCCAAAACCATGTTAAACAGCACATAGGTGAGGTCACCAACGCATGTTGTCACTGAACTGGGGACATTGAAGCTTATACCACCCGTGTATCCAGCATCCAAACAGGATATTGTCATTAAGTTGCTCATCCTTAAAAGACAACATCGGTGTTGCTGTCACGCCATCCACAGCCAGAATGGTTCTCCATGGTCCTAGTCTCTTTCACTCTCTACCAAGTTAGAGCACAGAGCACATCAGCTGAGCTTAGATCATGTGCCTTCTCTTTTATTGCAAAAAGGCTCTGGCATAGTCTGCATTTCCAGCTTATCTAGTGAGCAACTGCCCCCCATCATATCTCAGTGTGAAAAATTCTCCATGGAAAAATGAAAAGTTAAAATAAATCACAGAAGTCAATTTTTTTTACCTAAAATTTTTTAAAAACTTTTATTTAGTAAATATAATTTCCAAAGTACAGTTTATGGACTACAATGGCTTTTTCCCCCCCAAAACTTCCCTCCCACCCGCACCCCTCCCATCTCCTGCTCCCTCTCCCATTCCATTCACATCAAGATTCATTTTCAATTATCTTTATATACAGAAGATCGATTTAGTATATATTAAGTAAAGATTTCACCAGTTTGCACCCACACACAAAACATAAAGTGTAAAATACTGTTTGAGTACTAGTTATACCTTTAATTCACATTGGACAACACATTAAGGACAGAGATCCTACATGAGGAGTAAGTGCACAGTGACTCCTGTTGTTGACTTAACAACTTGACACTCTTGTTTATGGCGTCAGAAATCTCCCTAGGCTCTAGTCATGAGTTGCCAAGGCTATGGAAGCCTCTTGAGTTCGCTGACTTCAATCTTATTTAGACAAAGCCATAGTCAAAGTGGAAGTTCTCTCTTCCCTTCAGAGAAAGGTACCTCCTACAGAAGTCAATTTTATGATACAAGTTTCAGCAAAAATGGCAAGCTAGTTGGATCAAGAATATTGAACGTGTAGATGTCTGAGTGTATGTATGTGTCTTGTTCTTATTCATGAATTTCTCTGAGAGCTGTCCTGGTCTCTATTATAGCCCCAGGGACTAGAATAGTGTGTGATACTTGACAATAACTCATACATATTTGTTGAATGGAAGAATCCTTGGGTCAGCAAGTGTGCTTGTTTATGCTGCTATTCAGGGCTGTTTTGCTGACTATTGGAGGCTCTGAAAGCTAAATATAACAAGAAGGGCAGTAGAGCTTCAGTTTCAGATAGCTAGACCACTCCCCAGAAGTGTGTCTGGCCTGGGTTCTGGATCTAGAAGTGTTCTTGTAACTGCCTTGTAGAGTGAGTAGGACAGACCAGTGAGCATTACAGAGGGGAACAGGCATTTTGCCCAGCAGTTATAGTGCCTGCATCCCACATTAGAGTACCTGAGTTAGCTTCCTAACTCCTGACTCCCGTTTCCTGCCAGTGTATGCTCTGGGAGGCAGCAGCCATGTGTGAAACCTGGATTGTATTCCTGGTCCAGCCCTGACCAACGTGGGCACCTGGGAAGTAAACCTGTGGGTGGGAGCTCTCTGGCTCGCTCTCTCAGCCTTTTAAATAATTTTTTTAAAAACTGCAGAAGACTATCTTTCAGATTTTATAAATTTCAGTTTTCTTAAAGGATGTTCTGAAATTTAAATCTGAAAACTAAAAAGTGTTTTTTTATACAGAGATTTGTGCCTTTGGTCTACGTATATGGTACGTTTTCCTTGGGCTATTTCTTTTTCCTTAAGAGGATAGCAGGCTTGTGTAAGCCACATGGGAATCTGTGGTGGTCTCCTTCATCATAGAATTTCCTCTAGGAATGTGAATTATGACATCTCTTTGACAGAGAAACATTTGCCTTGGGAAGAGGTGTTAAGTGGCAGTGAAATTACATGACAATATTTTAAAGGACAGCCAGCTAATACAGGGTGAAGATATTTAATCTTTTCCTCTCTAACAAGACAATCTCCTTTCTTCCTGTATTATTTTAGTAAGAAAAATGATGACATACTATCTTTTCTGTGTTTATTTGTGCTGATATGGACAAGGTTAAAAAGTTAGGTGCTCAATGAAATCTTTAGAAAGAGAGAGAGAGATGGAAAGAAGAAATGAGAAGAGAGGAAATTAAGAAGTTATCTGCCTTTCTTTTTCAGCACCACTTAGATGTAGAATTAAAAGTCTAAAGATTATAAAACAAGGATGCTGGCAATCATAAAAATGGAGAATCGGGGGAAAGTAGTACCCTGCATCTTCTATTACACCCCAAAACAGAGATCTGGGAGTGTTACCACGTGGGTTGGGTAACTTGTGTTGCCTGCTGAAGCTGCCTGACCACCCCCCCCTCCAAAAAAATCACCTCTTAAAGAGACAAGACTGTCTTTTAAATGGTTCGTTTTGGATTGGAGAGCCGCAACCTTTCTATGTATGTCCTTTCCTGGCTGTGGATGCTTGGATTTCAGGCATGTACAACTAGTGATTTTATGAACCGTGTTTGAAGAGGCACTGAGATGAAGGTTCAAGAACAAGATAAAAGAAATATTCTGCTCCAACAGTGTAGAAGTGGACAGTCTGTTTGTGTTGGCTGAAATGGTTTTAAGTGACTCTGACACTATTAATCAAGGTGCTCGTGTTTCTAGATTCAGTCTTTGAAATACCACCTGGTGTTTGCAAATGGCCTGTGAGTAGGCACTGTGAGTTGACTTACAAGTCAACTACTTTTGCAAAATGAGATGAGGGGCAAGAAAACTGCTCCAGAAAAAAAACAGAGAGAAAGGAGAAAGAAAAAGAAGGGAAGGAAAGAGAAGAAGGGAGGAGCGAGGATGTTACTTGTTTTTTAAAAAAATTGGAGCATCTGAGCTCATTGGAGTTAATAGTTTTGGCATCTAGAGTTCCATTTCAAAGCTAATATGCCATGCCATCTGCCAAATGACAGTGTCTTTATTAGGTTACCATGGTATATAAAAAGCAAAATGCTTTGCAAAGTTTTTGAGCGGGATATTTTTTTGTTTCCCCCTTCAGAGTTTTTCACAACATAAATGAACATTTGTTTAAATTAGTTATAAATATTGAGATGTACTACCCAATAATTTAATCTTTTCATTTCTTTTTATAATCTTTTTAATATGAGAATAGTCTTGGAGTTTAGAAGATTAGAGAGAGAGAGAGAATTAATTTCCTAACAGTATAGATTTCTGGAAAGAAGTCCACAGCCATCTCCTCATAATTGAAAAAAAAGAAGTCTCACTCCAACTATACTTTAGTGAAATTATTTCATTTTTCTTTTGTATAGCTAGGAATAAAATGCAGACATTCAAAGAAGGTGAACAGAGAAAATGGGATTTGTATACATTTTGACACACGCTAATGATTTTCTTTTTAAAGCTAGTAATTTATATGCACTAGTTTACCTCTGCCTCCCCAAATGTAGTCTGAAGTGGCAATTTGATTGAGCTTTGCTGGATCAGTTTGATCCAACTTCATCTAGGTTGGATGAGTTTTGCAAGTGTTTTTAAAGATAGTGCACCATCAGTGTGCCTCTTTAATGCTCTGGCAGTCAAGGTACAAGATTTCTCCCCATTCTGTCTGCTTGAAGTTTTCCAGGATTCATTTCTTCCATATGCCTTATTAAAATAAAGTAAGTAAGTTGTATGTGTCCATACACATATTTAACTGAGAGGGATAGCAGCAGTGCTTTGGAAATCATGTAAGCAAACTGTGGCTCAGAGGAAGACATCTGGCCTAGGAGTTTTGCTTTTGTTGTTGAGATGAAGGATGTTAAGGATTATTCTGAAAAAGAATTTCTATAACCCATGACTTTACCATTACAAACCTCGGTCCTGCACTTTGCATAAGAGATAAGATTAAGATGATGTAGAAGTCAGCATTGGTGGAAGGCCTAACTTATTTATCCCTAATTAAAGCTAGTATTTCTAATTAAACGCAAACCTACTAAGCTCTGTTCAGATCTAGCATAAAAGATGCCTTTCTAAAAGCAACAGAGAATAGTAGAATATGTAACTTTCAAAGTAAGTCAACACAGACTTGTTGAGTGACTATATAATAGGAGTTGTGGTCTGTGTGAGCAGACAACATGAGTAAGTCAGAAGCCACCACAGGCTTCTTGTAGCTTCTAAGCCAAGGAGGAACTTGTCTTTCCCAGTGGTAAATACCACTGTGTTTAGAAAATGAAGAGCTCAGCATTTGGAGGCAAGGCCTCACAAGGACAAAATCTCACAAACCCTATGTCTACACAGTGTGATGGAGTCCAGCTGGGCAATGGCAGGGTGGAAGAGAGCTTGACAGAAGTCAAAGGGATTCGGGATATTGACTTGGTGAAAGTTTAGCAGGGTACTGTTGACAACTACTGAAGGTGTCAGTGTGTGGACATGCATTTAGCTTTTTTTTTTTTAAAGATTTATTTATTTACTTATTTGAAAGGCGGTGGGGCAGGGAGGGAGAAAGGGAGGGAGGGAGGGAGGGAGAGAGAGAGAGAGAGAGAGAGAGGGAGAATATGAATATTCTACCTGCTAGTTCACTCCCCAAATGGCCACAACATCAGGGCTGAAGCCAGGAGACAAGAACTCCAACCTTGTGTCCACATGGGTGACAGGGGCCCAGGTCCTTGGGCCGTCTTCCACTGCTTTCTCAGGAAGTTAGGGTAGAAGCAGAGTAGCACTTGGATACGGGATGTGGCCAGTGGTGCAAGTGGGCATAACCTACTGTGCCACAACACCAGCCCCAAGTTTAGCTTTTTAAAGTGATTTCTTTTCTCCAACAAGCCCTTTGGTAAAGGCTTGATTTCGCCTGTCATATCTATTGAGCATCCAATTGACCAGCGCTTCTTGGAACTTCTGCCATTCTAATGAGAAACCCACCAAAATCATATTTATCTCTTCTGGGGGTGATTAGAAAATCATTCCTATTATGAAGATGAAACCTCAAACCGGGAGAACGCGAGGCTACTCTTTGGCTTGAGGAGTGGCTGCTGATTGGCCGCCTTGCAGGTGTCCCTCTAGGAAGGCCTGTGCTGAGCCATGGCCTCCTTCTACCGCAGTGATGCAGTATCACCCCACCAGGACGTCTTGTTCTCCAAGACCCCTGTTTCAATGGGTACATCCCATTAACAAGGCCAGCAGATGTCAGTCCTGATCCACTTTTTCTCAGTAATGAACGAGGAGGAAGAGCCAATCTGATTTCCCACTCACTGCCTTCTATTTGCCGGCTTTTCTTCTTCCTGAGATGGAGACCCCCTGCTTGGTTTGCTTTGTTAATATTTGCATTATTCAATAGTTATTATGTGATAAGCATGTTGTTTGCTTTAGGTTTTGGTTGGTTTGTTTTCTGGTGCTTTTATTCTTAGCTGGTGGCTTAACTTGAGTTACAGCTGTGGTCTGTATATTTCTAGTGTGGCTAGGATGTATGTTTTCACAGCTTCTGACCTGATGCCCCAATAATCCAACGTCGGGCCAAAACACCAAAAAGAAAATTGCAAGGGAAAAACATGTAGCTTTTGTTCTGCAAAACCATCTCCTTGGTGTCTGTCCTGGAAATATCCCTTTTAGAGTGGAGAAGCTGAGGTTGACAAGGTCTTCGGCAAACATTATTTCTGAGAGCACATATTTTTTAGCATTCAGATTAAGAAGTAATAGTATCCTTGTGTATTTATTGAGCAAGAATCATATCCTTCAGTGAAAATATTTTGTGTCTGAAGACTAAGGAGTTTATCGTAAGTGTAAATGAAATGATTTTAATAAAACACAATGTAAGGCTACTGTTTATAATGCATTCTGTTATTTGTAATATATTATTTATTATGAAAGCATGCTTTAAAGTTGCTATTGAAGTTTTAAACCTCAGGACTTGCCAGTGAAGAAAAATGTGTGGTTTTGCCTTTGATCTAGTATTGTTTGTTATAGCTGACTAGCTGTTATGTGCTCCAAGGTAAAATTGTCATATGATTTCAACATGCTATGAGAGAATCTGGACACTGTGAGATGGCCAGCGACAAGAGGACATTTGGCAGTACTCTGTGGCTTCAGTGAAATGTTAAATATTTATTTATGGTTGTTTAATGGAAACAAGCACTTTCTTGATTTATTAAGAATAACAATGCAACATAGAATATATATATATGTAAATTTTATACAAGTCCTGTGGAATATTGTAGTATTTTATTTTTTTCAAAGTAATGTCGACAATAACCAGATGCATAACTTTGACTATTTTCCACTTGAACATGACTTCCGAGTTTAGAGAAGTTAAAAATCTGATGTAAGTATGTTGATTTTGATATTCTTCTGAATGGCGGGGAAATCAAATAAATCATTAATTATAAGCTGTGCAATGCTAAATATTAAAAACGGAAGCTTAGGTGTTTGTGTTTTCTATTTCAAACTGTTATTTTAGTTGCTTGAAATTACTTTCCTATTTTCATTTAATAAAGAGACTTAATGCTAATAAAAATATATTTTTACAAGTGAAAAGCATGAAAATAAAATATCCTCTTATCCTGTAGTTAGGATTCCAGTGTTAATGTCAACTGAAAAATTAAGAGCAAAGCAAAGACACGTTCTGAAGATTTATTGTCTCGGCCTATAAAATCAGGTCCTGTTTCTCCCACCACATCGATCAGTGTAATTCAATGAAAATGTGTCATATGAGCCTTAAAGAGGAGCCACACTTGTCATTTTAAATTTTCTAAAAGCCACAATTTTAAAAAGTAAAATAAAATGGGTAGAATTCATTCCAGTATTGCATTTCCAAATGTTATATTAACATGTAATCAGTGCAACAAGAATACAAGATGTACTGTACATTCCTTTTTCTGTCTCCGAAGTCTTTGAAGCCCTCGCTATCTTGTACTTGCAGCTCATCCTAATTCACACCAGCCACATTTCACGTGCTCCATAGCTGCACATGGCTGGAGGCTGCCCTGTCATGCAGCTCAGGTCTGGATGATCCGATCCCTGCACTGTATGACTTTATAGTAAATCACAGTTGAGCTGACTCGAAACTCTAAGATTCACATGTCTGAGCAAGACTGGTAGTGGTGCAAGCTCTTCTAGTGTACAGGGACCCTTTGTTCTCATTCCATTTGCTTTTAACGGCTCGCTTTGCTATATAAAAATCCATCAGTCACCTTCAAACGTGGGACCCTCTGCCTGTTTATGCCCATGAGGCTGTATTTGCCGAGGGAGTCACTCTGGAGAATGCGGTTTGGAGTGAGTATTCCAAAGCAGGCCAACGGGGCGAGGAGAGCTCCCAAAATTCTTGTCTGAGATCCGTCCAGAACGTAGAAAGGACTCCAGTGGCTGCCAGCTTTTGGGTCGTTGTCTCTGTAACCTAGGATTCCAAAAAGAGTATCAGCTCTCTGCTGGGATTTTTTAGGAGAATCTCAATTGCACACAGTTTAACCACTTTTTTTCTTTCAAGTAGGCCCCAACTTCTCATGATCTCTTCTTTGACTGGAGGGTCAGAAAGTATGGCGTCCCTAGAGAGGGTGGCTCCAGTTGCAGGGCTGGTTTTTCTAGCCAGAGTGACCGCTGAGGTGACCTCTCGGAGCTGGTGTAAGGATTATTTGGAAGTGGTCATGGAAAGAATAGATGAGGCCAAGGGATAAGTTGTAAATATCCCAGGGAGAAGAAATAGCACAGGTATTCCAAAGTTTATCCCCTTCCCACAGGTCTCAAATTACTGCAAGGTGAGTCAAGAGAAAAATTAAACTGAAAAATAGAAAAGAATCCACAAAATGCAGATAACTGCCCTACTTTGTCCTTTTCATCATAATATCCTTCCAGAATTATACCTCATTCCCAAGTCCTCCTCAGAAGTAAATAAGGAGCCTCTGGTCTTTGACGTTTCCAATAATGTAACTGTTAGCGGCATTGGAAATATTCATATACCATAAGCGCATTGTATGGAACCTGGGGCACAGTGGGCACTAAATAAGCAGAGGTCATGGCTATAAATATTAGATTCCTGAGAAACCATCCAAGCAACATGAGAAAACCAGAAGAATGATAGAATGGCCCCATCCCTTTTAATATCTGTCCCTCTCCTGTTTTATCTTGTTTGCTCTGAAAGGCAATGTCTGCCCATTAGACCCTTTGTACCCTTCTGAATGGAATCTTACTTTCTTCCCTATTAACATACCTTAATTAAGAGAGTGTGTTTGTATAGCTACTATGCCAGGACACCTCCGTGGGATAAAGGTTCTGCACGATATCGCTATTTAATTTGAAAGAGAATATTGGTACAAACATATAATCATGCCTCTAAAATGGTCTTGAGTAGAAATTTAATGGTTTTCTTAAAATGGTCCTGGTTTGTCCTTGGTCTTGGGTCAGGTAAAAAAATGCGTGAAAATTTCTCAAATATTGAAAAAAAATCATTTTTAATCTCTACCCATTTTGCAAGTTATAAAGAGAAATATCATATTGGGTATTTTATAATTTCTTAGAAGTGAGAATTATGGATTTTATTATGCTAAAGTAGTACCTACTTATTATCTTTACAACCCAAAGTGCACGTGCAATCTCATAATATTTGCAAGAAGCAACTCACTAGGATACACAATTATCTTTCCATGTTTATCTAAGCCGCTATGATTTGCTTGTCTTTCCCACACATTATACAGAAATAATCACATATAAAAGAAAATACCTATAGGTGAGCATAGCAATTTAGTTAAGTTTCTGTTTTAGTGGACACTTGTAGTTTTTGTCTTATCTGTTTTACATTTCCACTATTGCCCAAATCATAACAGAGGGCCTTTAATTTACAGAAACAAGGAGAAAGACAGTTGGGGTTGGAGAAGTTGGAAATAGATCATTTATTATAAAGAAATTATATCCACAGATTTGGACATAATTATATCCATGGAAATGAGAATAGTTTCATTAGGATCTCTCCCCCTTCCAGGTTTTTGGAAGCAAATTTATGGTGAATTCTTCTTAAAGTTATGGCAGGTAGACCAGAACTATGGCTTTGCAATCCCTATCTGCTTCCCCACATTCTTGGAGCAATGCTCTTCTCTTGACCACTCAGCTGACCACAGTACCCTCAGCCTCTGCTGTGGAGAATGACCCCAGGCATAGTGAGGCTCTTAGGACAATGATATTTTCTCTGAGACTCCTACAATCTCCTTGTCAATGTTAACTTTTAATAACATCGTTTCTTTCTTTGAAAAAGTTTCAGTAAATTCAACGGGTATGCAATTTTTGTTTTCATCTCCAGTTCATGTGGGATTCTTGTAATTCTGGGTGATAAAGTAATTGTGATATGCCTAATTTGGGACATCCTGAAGCTAATAACATAATTTTGCCTACAAATTATTATAGGATTTTGTTCTTTCTTTATTTTTGTTTTTGAAAGCCCAGGCCCTAAAATGTCTTATAACACTTAATACACCAAGGAGTAAAGAGACTCAGTCCCAAGCTGAATATGGGCCCCTCTGTTCATTTCAGGGGGCTGCTAGCTCAATGGAGAACTCCAGTAGAAGGCATGCCAAGAGCGTCTGGGACAATGAGTAGCATACAGGCACCATGGTGGTTATTTTGGGGCATTATTCTGCCCTGGTTTCCACAATAACTGGAATCTGATAATTTAGCATTAAGCCTCTTTTCAACTATATGGAACTGTAATAAGGTGATTTAGCCAATGTGCCTGTCCATTGTCCCAAAGATTCTGTGATCTATTATGCTGTAATGTGAAAAAAGAAAAGGAAAAAAAAAAGAAAAAAAGGAGGGAAAATATAAACCAACTAATTATCAAAAATGGTAAAAGCTGCTTGGAGAGAGCTGTTATTTATTGGCATTTTTTATGAATCAATATAGATATATAAATCGACTGCAAAAGCCTCTGGGTATGTTCACATAATGAAAGCCCAATTAATATCCGCAAGCACAGTGCAGTGCCGGCAACAGGGAGCTACAAGGACAATCGCTGGCTTCCGCAGCCAACACTGACAGCTGCAGGGCCCTGATAGAAAACAGCTTCAAAGGCCCGATCCCCACCCCCAGCCCTACCCCCACCCCAGCCCCAACCGAACACTCCCTTCATATCTCCCCTGCACTGAGGCAAGGCCTGCAGGAACAGATGGGATACCAGAAGCAACCCATGGCTATCTGTGATGTCACCAAATGAGGCATTCTGGGATGTTGTTTGGGTGGCCAAAAAAAAAAAAAAAAAAAGTGTCAAAAGAATTCCGGGGAGGGCGCGAGGGAAGGAGGGTGAGGGAGGGCGAAGGTTTTAGGAGATGAAATTCGTGTGGCAAGGCTACCCAGTCAGAGCAGGAATTTTGCATGGGGTGGCGGAAGAGGTCGTACTGCACAGGGATCTGGGCTGGCTTACATTTCTGTTTTATTTTTATGTGGATTAAGGGAGCTTTACATTTGCTGGACTCACAAGGGGAACCGTGGTTTCACGTCCTTTAGGTCTGTTTGCTTTGGATTCATCCGGGATGCCATGCATGTGCCAGTCTCTCGGGGATGGTAGTAGACGTTCTCCCCTTTCTCCTGGTCAATATCACTAGCACCTTTGTCAAACAGGGCCCAAACTTGCTTCCTGATAAAGGGACAGTGCTAGTTTTTATTCTTTAAAAAAAAAAAAAAAAAAAAAAAAAAAAGATGTATTTCTTTATTTGAAAGACAGAGTTAGAGAGAGAAAAGGTGAGACAGAGAGAGAAATGTTCTATCCACTGGTTCACCCCCAAAAAAGCTGCAACAGCTGGGGAGGGGCCAGACCAGAGCCAGGAGTTTCATCCAGTTGGGTAGCAAGGGCCCAATTACTTGGGCCATCTTCTGCTGCTTTCCTAGGTGCATTAGCAGGGAGCTGGTTTGGAAGTAAAGCAGCCAGGACAGGAACCTGCACCCATATGGGATGTTAGCATTACAGGCGGAAGTTTTACCTATTACACCAAAATGCTGGCCCCATTGACTTATTTGTAATCACTATTTATTTATTGCCTATAAATATACATCAATCTCTGATTAGACTGAAAAACTGGGTTCTAAACTCAGATTATTGAAAAGTGCTGTCCAGGAACCCAGTTCTGAGAAGCCATGGGGACAGCACATGCAATGATGCTCACCTTGGAGTTGTCAGACTCTCTTCTCACAGCAGACACTGATGTCTGAGCACCTGGAGGGTATGAGGAAGCCACTAGAAGCCAGCCACATAAAGGCAGAAATGTAGAGCTTGGTTAAATGGATCATTCAATGGAAAGAATAGTTCTGCCGAAAATATGTAACTGTTGCAGAGGTTGAATGGAAAGAAGATTATAGGAGAAACATATTCTTCTTTGCCTACGATAGGTATAATGATATTTATACATTTATTTGTATTCTTACAGCCATTTAGCATTCACACAGATCTCGTATCTGATCTTCCCAATAAATCTAGGATACTGTGAGGCAACCATTGCCGTGATACTACTGTGCAGAGGGATAGACTGAAGCTCTGGGAAGTTCAGTGACTCACCCACAATCAGAGTTAGGAAATGCCGGCAGCCAGGCTCCATTCCTACCCTGCCAAGCCCTCCACAAGACATGGATGCCATTTAAAGAAATACATGGAATGATCCATGATTGAGTCATTGTTTTGGCTTAGGAATCACTAATCTCTGTGAACCTTCCTCCAACTAGAGTGACCCATCTTACTCTTGGGCACTTGCGTTGTTACATTTGTACTTTCTTGCTTATCTGCATTTCTCCCACCAGGCTGGGAATTCTTTGAGTGTAGGAGCCTTCTCATTGAATCTTCAGTATCCAGCATGACACCGAGCCTGTGGCAGCAATTGGTAAATGCCTTCTGAAGTAGGATGGGTGGTGGATGAATAGATAGATGGAAGGAAGGAAGACAGAAGTCTTATTCTAGCTGTTTATACAATTTAGCAGCCAGCAGCTCGACCTCAAAACTCCCTTCTATAACCTTGAAGAAATGGAACATGTTGAGTTTTACAATTTCTATATTTGTTAATTTGCCAAAAAAATATCAGAATTGGTATTAATAAGAAACAGAAAGAAAAGATGACTAATGCTGATAAATGAAGAGGGAGTATTGTAATTATGGTTATACAAAAGCAGACTGACAGGAAAAGAAGGCAGCCATGGAGCTTTTTATTTTTACTTTGCTATCAGTTCTTGAGCGTTGTCTCTGGCAGCGCTTTTGAAGGCTGTCCCAGGGCTCTCTGATAGGTAAGATGAATCCTGCTTGTAGGGAAGTGTGTCTGAATGCTTGAATTACTTTTGGGGCTGGCATCCGAATTCGTATCATCTCAATAAATCTGCAATTGCAGCACTAGGCATTTATGAGTCAGTGCTTCACGTGGAGAAGGTTACCACGTGACACTGTGCTTGGCTTCAGCCTGGCGGGAGCTGACGATCTTGGGGAGCTTGCACAGAGTGCCTGCAGGTACCTCCAGTTCAGGACTGTGGCTCCAGTGCTCAAAAGCAAATCTACATCAAGTGCCCAGAGGAGGGGGGAAGAACTTCTAATTTGAGCTGGGGACAAGGTCAAGAGGCTTAATGAATGAAGCAGAAGGGATAGACGTATAAATAGGAACCAGACATGGAGATACTTTGGGGTGTAAACACCAGATGGTGAAATGCCTCTCATTAGGCCATACCCAGTGCTGTAGCACTAAGAGATGCTCCAGGGTGTGGGAGATGTACTCAGCACATTCCACACAGAATGACCACAAGTTAAATGCCCTAGATAAGGAGATAAGTTTGGCAGAACATTACTGTAAGAAGAGTTACCCAGCTCTGTTCAAAGTATGAGGAAGTTTATTAAAGCTGACCCATTGTCCAGTTCATTACTCAAAGTTCTATTCTGAACACAGAATAATGCTGGAAAAATTAAAAGGATGGACATAGACTTGCTTGGTAAAGACAACAATGAGAGCATTCACAACATCGTTGATTTTTTAATTTTTTTATTAAAGATTTTTATTTATTTACTTAACAGGTAGAGTTACAGACAGTGAGAGAGAGAGAGACAGAAAGGTCTTCCTTCTGTTGGTTCACTCCCCAAATGGCTGCTATGGCCAGCGCTGTGCCGATCCAAAGCCAGGAGCCAGGTTCTTCCTCCTGGTCTCCCATGTGGGTGCAGGGCCCAAGCACTTGGGCCATCCTCCACTGCCTTCCCAGGCCACAGCAGAGAGCTGGACTGGAAGAGGAGCAACCAGGTCTAGAACCCAGCACCCATATGGGATGCCAGCGCTGCAGGTGGAGGATTAACCTAGTGTGCCACGGCACCAGTCCCACAACATCATTGATTTTTAAAAACGTGAGTAAATCCTTACGGTGGAAGAACTTACCAGGTCTTTCTTAATGCTGCCCAAGTCATATCAGTCATATTCTTCTAGAATGAGTTACTAGGCAGCTTATGGATTCACTTTGCTTAACCAGGCTAATAATAGTTACCAGATATGAGTATATACTATGTACCAGCCACTACACTAAGTGTTTTTAAATTTGATCTCTATTTTTATCCTTTACAACTACTTTATGTGGTAACTATTCTTCTTAACAACCTTTAATTTAGAATAATTTGAGATTTAACAAATCATAAAGAAAGTATAGAGGTTTCCTGCATAAACTCCACCCAGTTTTCCCTATTATTAACATTTTATATTAGTATGATATAGTTCTTTTTTTTTTTTTTTTTTTTGACAGAGTGGACAGTGAGAGAGAGAGAGAGAGAGAGGTCTTCCTTTTCCGTTGGTTCACCCCCCAATAGCCGCTGCGGCAGTGCGGCTGGTGCACCGCGCTGATCCGAAGCCAGGAGCCAGGTGCCTCTTCTGGTCTCCCATGTGGGCGCAGGGCCCAACGACTTAGGCCATCCTCCACTGCACTCTCAGGCCACAGCAGAGAGCTGGACTGGAATAGGGGCGACCGGGACAGAACTGGCACCCTAACCGGGATTAGAATCCGGGGTGCCGGCACCGCAGTTGGAGGATTAGCCTTTTGAGCCGCAAAGGCGGCCGGTATAGTTCTTAACAATTAATGAGACAATATGAACATGTTATCAGTAACTAAGTGCACAATTGATTCGTATTTTCTCAATTTTTACCTAATGTCCCCTTCTTAACTCCTTGGGCTTCTCTTGACTGTAGCAGTTTCTCAGGCTGTTCTTGTTGTGTGACCTTGAAAGTTTAGACATATACATGTCAGGAATTTTGTAGAAAGTCCCTCAATTGTGCATTTTCCATGATTCCACTTGGTGATGGCTTCTCTCAGGTTCATCAAGGGTGCCTGCTCTCACCGTGATTTATTGCTGATAACGTTATGCTTAGACACATGGCTGAGGTAGTGTTTTTCTCAGGGGTCCTTTTTACAAGAGCATGAATCCCATTCATGAGAGCTCTACCATCATGACCAAGTCACCTTCCAAAGACTCCTCCAAAAACCATTACACTGGACATTAAGTTTCAACAGGATTTTTAAGGAGTCACAATAATTCAGTCTATTGCTGCCAACATCACATTATTCATTTTTTTGATCCAACCATGGAAGCTTTGTCCATTGGAGCTCTTTCAAGTTGGTCTGTGTCTCTGATATACCCCTATCATCTTTTGTTATTTTTTCTAAATGAATCCTTACTTTCTGGTATTTCAAGAAGCTCTTGGCTTATTTTATGTATTATCTCCACCTCACCTTCATATTTTTTTAAAGATTCATTTATTTATTTGAAAAGCAGAGTTACAGAGAGGCAGAGGCAGAGAGAGAGAGAGGTCTTCCATCCACTGGTTCACTCCCCAAAGGGCTGCAACAGCCAGAGCTGGGGCGATCTGAAGCCAGGGGCCAGGAGCTTCCTCCAGGTCTCCCACGAGGGTGTAGGGGCCCAAGGAGTTGGGCCATCCTCTACTACCCTCCCAGGCCATAGCAGAGAGATGGATCAGAAGTGGAGCAGCCACGACTCGAACCAGCACCCATATGGAATGCCTGCACTACAGGAGGCGGCCTTACCTGCTATGTTACAGTGCCAGCCTCTCCCTTCCCCTTTAAATTAGCTCCTTCTCCAGGGAGTCCTAGTTCTTTTATTGGAGATTGGTATTAGAAGCCATAATCTGGGTGTTGGAAACGGAAGTAACTCTTTTTGTTTTCTCCATCTTGAAAAAGAATTAACCTTAGAATGATTACTGTGCCCAAGAATATGCCTTAGAAAAGTATAGACTCCAGATGAAAATTCAGATTTGTCTTTTCTTATAACTATGGCATGATTTCTTGTCTTTTTGGGACATTGTCTGCCTTCCAATGAAGCTTCACTATCGTTGGACATTTTCCTGGTCTGTTGACACATATTGCAATGTACTTTTCCTTGTTTTACTGTCCTGAGATCAAATTTCAGTAGGGTTTATTCAAGACAATGGCACTTTGGCTAGTCATTCTAATCTAAAATAAGCATCCCCAGAGGTGGTAGTGAGTGTCTGAAAGTGATTTTTCCATATTTTGAGAAATCTAATAGGAATCATATGTTTACCCATGATACAACTGTCCTGGCTAAAGAGAATGTCACATTTCTTTGATTCTATATCAACTCAATGTGGCTGGCTATCTTAGTTATTTCAACCCATTAGAAGCTTTGATTGGTTGATGATGACTTCATAGGAATTTCTGAAGTTGGGAAGGATAATAAAGAGTCTCTGGAAGGAGAAATGTTGGGAAAGGCCACGTTCATTACTGTTCTACTTGTGATCCAATTCTGATTGAAGTGGAGCCATTATGAGAGCTGTCTATGTGTACATGGCAGGGAAAGAGTAACTTTTTTGGATATAAAGTAGACATCCATATATTTGGTTTATGTTTTACCAATTTACTATAATGTTTTAATGTTCAAAATTCGGGTCCAAGTTACTTTTAATTTCTGCTTCATTTTAGATGCCTGCTTAAAATATTTAAAGTGTACACATTGGAATGATTTTTTTTGTATTCTATTTTCTGAAGGAAAAACCTATATCTTAGTGTAGATAAGCATATGGATCTATTTAATATGTTCAAAAGCAATGCATATGAATGACTCAGAGCTTAAGTGTGCAGTGCTTGGATGAATTGCCTGTTGGGATGGACTCAGAAAGGTGGGAGGAGAAAGGAGGAGGGATGAACAACTTAAATGGGAGAGTGGAAACATGTGATTCTGCAAAGCAAAAGAATCATGTGCACCAGGAAACGATAACTGGTTTTGATAGAAAGAAAGTTCTTAGCCAATATGAACAAAATCTGGCTTCTACTTGTTTTCTACACATCTGTGTTCACATGAAACTGTATAAGAACACAGTATAATTAAAATGTTTGGGGGGAGGGTGTTTAGTGTAGCAGTTAAGTAGCCTCTTGGGACACCCTATCCCATATCAGAGTACCTAAGTTCAATGTCTGGCTCTAGCTTCTGGTCAGTTTCCTGCTAATGCGCACCCTGGGAGGTGGCAGCTAATGGCTCAAGTGTTTTGGTTTCTGGTACCTACATAGGAGACCCGGACTGAGTTCTGGAATCCTGGCCTGCCCAAGCCTTAACTATTGCCAGCATTTGGGGAATGAACTAATGGAATGGGAGATGTCTCTGTCACTCTCTGTCTCTCTCTCTTTCATTATCTTTGCCTTTCAAATAAAATTAAAGAAAAATACATAAGGAAATATTCTTTGAAACAAAACTTTGACATCATCTAATTCATCTTATTCAGCATCTAATTCTCAGTTCTAAGTTATACTTGGAGCAACTGGGGAAGCTTTGCATAATACTGAAGTCAAGGCTCCACCCCCACCAAGTTTCTGATTTAATTAGTCTGAGCTGGAGCCACAGCATGAAGTTTTCTAAAACTCCCTCATAATTGTAATCTGCCTCCAGACTTGAGACCATTGACTAATTGGTTTTCTTCAAATTATGCTATGCTTCAAATATACAAGAAGTATAGTGAAAATGTTAGAGATCTCTCTATTTACTACCTGGATTTGATGCATAAGTATATTGTCATATTTGTTCCATTTAGTTTTTGTTTAAGTAATACAATCTCACAGATATCCTTAGAGATCCTTAGAGTCCCTCTTCCACCATTAAATCCATTTTGCTCCTTTGTTTAAAAGATTTATTTATGTATTTGAAAGCAGAGTTACAGAGAGGCAGAGGCAGAGAGAGAGAGAGAGAGAGAGAGAGAAAGTCTTCTATCTGCTGGTTCAATCCCCAGTTGGCTGCAATGGCCAAAGCTTGGCTGATCCAAACACAGGAGCCAAGAGTTTCTTCCAGTTCTCTCACACAGGTGCAGTGCCCCAAGCAATTGGGCCATCCTCCACTGCTTTCCCAGGCCACAGCAGAGAGCTGGATCGGAAGCAGAGCAGCCAATACTTGAACAAGCGCCCACATGAGATGCTAGTACTGCAGGCTGCAGCTTTACCCACTATGCCAGAGCACCAGCCCTCTTTTTCAAGAGAAAATTGCTATGGTTTTGGTTGTTTTAAAATTTTACATACAAAGGATCATAGTATGTTTATTATTTTGCATTTTCTTTTACTTACATAACACTTTTGTAACTCATCCCTGTAACTCAAGGTCATTATTTTTTTATTTTATTTTTCATTGATATATAATAACTTCTTATTTATGGAGTACAATATGATTATATATATTAATTTAAACATATGCAAACAAGAGAGCCTCAAAAATTTCATAGACAATGCATGCTTCCAGAAAACAGTGCATTGATTTCAATTTTTTTGCACCCAATAAATTTAGCTTTTAATTCCATTTTCCCACAAACCTTTTGAAATAGTCTTATCATTGGACAATGATCAATTACAGAAGAGTTTGCATATCCATCACATCCATCATGTCTTTATGTTGAGATCATAGTGTTACAGTTAGAAGAAGTTCTGGTATTCTATCACATAGTAGCGTGACTAAAGCTAACAGTAATATAGTGTATATTTTTAAAAAGCAAGGAGATTTTTTAAGTTTGTCAATTTTAACTGCAGTATGGTATTTCATTGTATAAGTGTACCTGAATTTATTTTTGATTTTTTAACCGAGGGGCATTTAAGTTGTTATTCCCATTTTGTTTTACTTTGCCTCTCCCTCTTCCCTTTCTCTTGCCTCTCTCTTCCCTCTCTCTCCCCACCTCTCTCCCTTTCAAATAAATTTTAAAAATTAGAATTAAGGGCTGGTGTTGTGGCACAGCTTTTTAAACTGTTGCCTGCAATGCTGGCATCCCACATCAGAGTGTCAGTTTGAGTCTCACCTGCCCCACTTTGATCCAGCTCCCTGCTAATACACCTGGGAAAGCAGTGGATAATGGCCAAGTACTTGGGCCTCAGCCATCCATGTGGGGGACCTGGTGGAGTTTCAAACTCCAGGCTTCAGCCCAGACCAGCCCTTGGCTGTTACAACCAAAGGGGAATGAACCAGTGGATGGAAGATCTCTATCTCTCTATCTCTCTGTCTCTGTCTCTGTCTCTTTCTCTGCCTTCTAAATAAATAAACATTTTTTAAAATTAAAATTATTTTCTCACATTAATTACATGATTAGCTTAGTACAAAGTGATGAAAAATTGGTTGCCTAACCCCAAGTCGTACACCTATTTCATGCCCAAACTGCTAGAATTCCACACCATTTCCACACATGTGCTTTTGGAATCTTACTCTTTAAAAAGTATTCTGTGATCAGTTTCATTTTTCAATTTTTGCTTCTCTTAAAATGTCAGGATTCACAGTGTGATATTAAGTATTGTTAGGCTTACCAGTGAAAATGGCATTTTCCAAACTTACCTGTTTGCAGTGCTCCCTTTTCTGTGGAGTGCCTACCAACACCTTAAGGAACTGATATTCTATAGCAAAGACTTTGAGAATCTCTACATTTGAAAACATTCCTCTCAGCTCTCCAAGACTCTCTTCCCCTGTGGTGGTGCTTTGTCTCCAGAATCTAGTAAATATATGAAAATAGAAGCACTAACATCTCTTATTTTGAACTTGAGGCACTAGTATATGGTAAAAGGAATCATCTGGCTTACAGCAGAAGCAATACAGCTAATTTTGTCCATGGTGTGTGTGTGTGTGTGTGTGTGTGTGTGTTTAAGATTTATTTATTTGAAAGACAAAGTTACAGAGAGGCAGAGGGAGAGAGAGAGGTCTTCCACCTGCTGGTTTATTCCCCCAGATGACCACAGTGGCTGGATCTCTGCTGATCTGTAGCCAGGAGCCAGGAGCTTCTTCCAGGTCTCCCATGCAGGTCCAGGGGCCTCAGGACTTGGACCATCTTCCATTGCTTTCCCAGGCCACAACAGAGAGCTGAAGTGGAAGTGGAGATGCCAGGACTTGCCCATCTGGGATACCGGCACTGCAGGCAGTGGCTTTACCTACTATGCCACAGCACCAGCTCCTCGTGGGGTCTTATGAGTTATTTTGGGGGAATATATGACAAAACTCGTCCCCCACTGCCTTATTTCTCTTAAGTAACGTGGAAATTATGATGTCCCTGGGGTTGTCCTGTCGAGTCCTACAGGATCAGATGTGACAGTTAGAATGAATCTCACTCGCCTGAAGACCACAGTCCTAGAGCGGAAGACGGAAGGAGCCCAGAAGCTGCAGCTTTGCTCAAGACCAAGTTTCTCTCTGGAAGTTTCTCTGTAGTTCAGAATTTAAGAAACTTGTTTACTGAAGCAGTGTTCCTAAGAAGCAGGATTAAGCCAGTCAGGAGCTTGGGGCTTCAAACTCTGGAGGGTGAGGACTCCTTATGAATCGGGAGCTAGGGGCATGTTTTTACGCTGTATTGTTCCCTACATTTACATTTTTATCAAGTATTTATCTATCATCTATTCAAAAACTTAATGAAATTAATAGCAAATGACTAGACTTCGTTTTGTGGTTCTGCACATGTTTATAAAACTCCCACTGTGTCTCTGACCTCACTTTAGAAACAAGTAGAAATACCTGTAGGGAAGTGATTATTACTCTGAGGAGACAATGCAGGATTCAAATTTATGTATTCAGAAGATTACAAATCCCTTACCTGAAATGCTGGGCATCAGAAGTGTTTTGGATTTTGAATTTTTTTTAATATTAGAATATTTGCATATATGTACATAATGAGATATCGTGGAGATAAGACCCAAGCCTAAACACAAAATGTATTTGTTTTATATATATATACTATATTATCTGTATAATATATATTATATTATTATTAATCTGTATAATATAGTATATATATGCACACACACTGAAGGTAACTTCATAGAATTTGTTTAGCGCTCCTGTGTTTTGACTGCTGTGTGTTTTGCTCCTGTGTTTTGTCGTTTGAGGTCAAATATGGAATTTTCCACATGTGCCATCAAATTTATATTCAAAAAATATGGGGTCTTGGAACGTTTTGGACTTTTTATTTTCAGCTTAGGATTTTCAACTAAATATAAAGTGTGCTTAGAAAAATGGCAGGGGCCCGTGTTGTGGCATAGTGAGTGAAGTACCCCATGTGGGTGCTGATTGGAGTCCGGGCTCCTCCCCTTCTGATCTAACTCCCTGCTAATGGCCTGGGAAAGCAGCAGAGGATGGCCCAAGTGCTTGGGCCCCTGCTAACCCACGTGGGAGACCTGGAGGAAGCTCCTGGCTCCTGGCTCCTGGCTCCTGGCTCCTGGCTCCTGGCTCCCCACTGGGCGTTGTGACCATCTGGGGAGTGAATCAACAGCATGGAAGATCTCTCTCTTTCTGTCTCACCCTTTGCCTCTGTAACTCTGACTTTCAAATAAATAAATAAATCTTTAAAAATTATATAAAAAAGAAAAATGGTAGAAAGTATATATTACAAAATATTAACAGCAATGGTCTTTGAGTTGCTAGGAAAATTGGTGGGGTTTTTCCTTCCTCCTAATTAAGAAATTTCTATAGTACTCATACTAACACATGCTACTTTTCAAATTTTTTTTTTTTTTGACAGGCAGAGTGGACAGTGAGAGAGAGAGACAGAGAGAAAGGTCTTCCTTTTGCTGTTGGTTCACCCTCCAATGGCCGCCACGGCCAGCGTGCTGCAGCTGGCACACCGCGCTGATCCGATGGCAGGAGCCAGGTACTTATCTTGGTCTTCCATGGAGTGCAGGGCCCAAGTACTTGGGCCATCCTCCACTGCACTCCCTGGCCACAGCAGAGAGCTGGCCTGGAAGAGGGGCAACCGGGACAGAATCCGGCGCCCCGACCGGGACTAGAACCCTGTGTGCCGGCGCCGCAAGGCGGAGGATTAGCCTAGTGAGCCGTGGCACTGGCCAAATTATTTTTAAAAGTTATTTTCAGTTTAAAATGTACAGGGAAAATATTTTCATATAAATATCCCAGATACAAAGATAATTTTACAATGGATATGCTTTTTTTTTTTTTTTTTTTTTTTTGACAGGCAGAGTGGACAGTGAGAGAGAGAGAGAAAGGTCTTCCTTTTGCCGTTGGTTCACCCTCCAATGGCCGCCGCGGCCGGCACGCTGTGGCCGGCGCATTGCGCTGATCCGAAGCCAGGAGCCGGGTGCTTCTCCTGGTCTCCCATGCAGGTGCAGGGCCCAAAGACTTGGACCATCCTCCATTGCACTCCCGGGCCACAGCAGAGAGCTGGCCAGGAAGAGGGGCAACTGGGACAGAATCCGGCACCCTGACCGGGACTAGAACTCAGTGTGCCGGCGCCACAGGTGGAGGATTAGCCTATTGAGCCGCAGCGCCAGCCACAATGGATATACTTTTAAAAAATTATATTTAGATTTATTTATTTATTTGACAGGCAGAGTGACAGGGAGGGAGGGAGGGGGGAAGGGAGAGAGTGATAGAGAGAGAGATCAAAAGAGAGATCTTCCATCTGCTGATTCATTCCCCAAATGGCCACAAAGGCTGAAGCCAGGAGCCAGGAGCTTCATCTGGCTCTCCTAAATGGGTGGCAGGGTTCCAACCACCTGGACCATCATTTGCTGCTTTCTCTGGAGCATTAACTGAGAGCTGGATTGGAAGCAGAGCAGTTGAGACTCAAACTGGCACTCCAATATAGGATGCTGGCATTGCAGGTAGCAGCTTACCCTGCTGCACCACAACACCAGACCCTGGACATGTGTTTTGCAAAGGCTTCCCAGCCCTCTTTTATATAATGACTGCATCATGTATAATAACTGGTGGCTAGTTATAAATGTAATAATTAGAGGAGGGCCATTTGAATGTAGTGATGGCCACAAGCTTTGGGAATCTATAAACATAGTCCCCAAGTTTAATAGTAATTATTTCTGACCTTGAGTAAGGTCATTAACGTGTCTGAACTGCAGATTCCTTTCATCTGCTGAATGGGTAAAATCATGGCACCTCCCTCTGCAGGTGAGGATGATATGCAAATCCGTGAGAACCTTTAGCATAGAGGTTAGCACGCAATAGGTCCGAGGTTTCTTGGCTCCTCAGGGTTGTTGGTTCCTCTGGGAGTTTGAAGTCCAACACTTCCAGCTGAGTTTCAGAGAGTGCCATATATGTGCTGTGGGCCAAGTACACGCAGAAGCTTTCTGCCCAAATACCAAGAGGCAGAGCTGGTTTTAGATAGAGAAGTGTTGGAAAGTACTTGTCAGAGAAGAGTTAAGACTTTTTCTGTCTAGAATAAAATTTAGGAAAAGGAGACAATGGCAGCTTAAAACCAGTCAAACTGTCTTGGACCCTACTTCTAATGTAACCTGTAGGAAGAAGATAAAAGCCAGGATGGGGTAGCTACTATCAGACAAAACCAAAAAGGGCATAGGAGGTTTGATACCAAGCTTTGAATCGAATTTCAGGAAAATGAAAATGTTCTGGAGTTACCACGTAATAAATCAATGAGATGACACAGATGATATCATAAATCAGAAGAACAAAATTCAAATAGATATTAATAACACCTGACCTTGGATGCCAACCTTCAGCATAGTCATTTGTAATGTAAAGTTTCTGCTTGGACAATCTAGCCTGTAACCATATGGTTCTCTCTCTCTCTTTATTTTATTTTATTTTATTTTATTTTTTGTCTCTATAAAGGAGGAAGTGGCAAGGATCAACTTGGGAAAGGGGAGAAAACAAAGACAATTTAAAACAAGACATGTAGGCTTTGATGGCAGGGGGTTTGGGAAGGTTGGGAAGCGTGTAGGCTGAGCTATCAGGTGTCGCGGTGGTGTCAGGTTTGCTTTCTGGGAAATATTTGAACTAATTTTACCAGCAGCATTTCTCCAGGCTGTTTACTACCTGACTATTTGTCAGGGCCTCTAGAGGAGGCAGCCAAACATGCACATCAGAAATTCTTTCTATTTGGAGCACAACTTGGGTGGGGAAGGCTCTCTGGTAACAGGGGTGGGGAGCTGACAGTGGATGTTGCTGTGAGAAAGATGGGATTGCAGGAGCTGTCATCAGGATGGCAACGGCTGCTTGCAGTCGATATTTTTTCAAATGCCAGCCACACAAGGATTTAAAAGAATGTGCAAAGAAGCATGTGGTGTGCTCCTCATGCAGCAAGAGAGGGCTAAGTGGTTCGTTTAGCATCGTGCCCCCCTAGCCAATCACCAGCCTGGACACCCGGGCCTCTTCCCTGCAAGGCCTTGGCCACATGCCCTCCTGTACAATTGTAAGGAGATTGGATGAACCACCATGGTATTTAAAGCACTCTTCCATGGCACTCTTGCAGTCGCAAGATTTCCCAGGAGGTGGTTGCCAAGATTATGTTCTTCCCCACTGGCTTTTAATTTGTAAGTTGTAATGGGCTCCCCTTTAGACATGGCAATATAGGTTATACTTCACGAAGTGGCCAGAGATGAGCTGACCCCACATACATCGGCAGGGTACACTCTCTGCCATCATGAATGGTGCTGAGAAAAACAGAGTGATCAGATTTTCTTATGGATAGGCATGCGGCTTGTAGAAACTCTGGCTTTAAAAGAGATCTGTTATCAGCCATGTCCTGAAAGGAACTTGAAAAATTGCACAATTTTTTAAAAAAGTAAGCCCTCATTAGAAATGAAAAGGAAACAGATCAACCCCTGGGCCATATTTCTTTTAATGTTTTTATGCAGCCTTATCATGCTGTCCATGCTGGCAGCTCTCCCACGTTCTTAACACTGCCTTGATACTCTGTTCTTCCCTCCTGGTCTAACAGCCTTATTGCTACAAATGTTATCATTTCATTGGAGAGACAGACAGACAGAGAGCTCTCATCTGCTGGTTCATTCTCCAAATGCCCAGGGGCCCGAAACTCAATTCTAGTCTCCTGTGTGGGTGGCAGGGATCCAACTACTTGAGCCATCACCTGCTGCAACCCAGGATCAGGGTAGAAGGAAGCTGGGATTGGAAAACAGAGCAAAGACTTGAACTCAAGCACTCCAATATGGATGTTCTCCATAGAATTTCCGGAAAATGAAATAAAAATATAAAATTCCAAGTGGCATCTTAACTGCTACACTGAATGCCTGACCCCTGTTTAGATTATTAATTCTAGAACACTTCCTTCCTCCTAACTGAGGAGGCAAACGGACCCACCCTTTCTGGGCACCAAAAAAAATAATCCACAACATATTGAGGCCCACCTCAATTGCAGTATTGGAGCCCTCAATGAAAGGTGGTCTATTTGAGATTTACTCAATATCGATCCTAAGAATAAAACTGTAAGCATATTTACTGAACGGTTTATCTTTACATATATGATAAGCTGCATACATTTCTAAGTAAATTTGCCACGAATTTTGGCTTTCTTTGTTATGCTTTCGGTACAAGTTTCAATGAGAGTGGGCCTGTTACCTTTTGCTTTCAATTTTTTGTCATCTTCCTCCTACCTAATTATCCTCTTCATTCTTTTGTTAAAGGTTTATTTGTTTATTTGAAAGGCACAATTTCAGAGAGAGAGAGAGACATAGAGACAGAGAGAAAGATCTACCATCCATTGGTTTACCCTCTAAATGGCCGCAATGCCCAGGACTGGGCCAGACCCAAGCCAGGAGCCAGGAGCTTCTTCCAGGTCTCCCATGCGGGTACAGGGGCCCAAGGACTTGGGCCATCTTCTGCTGCTTTCACAGGCACATTAGCAGGGAGTTGGATGGGAAGTAGAGCAGCCAGGACTTGAACTGGAACTCATAAAGAATGCTGGCATTGCAGGTGGCAGCTTGACCAACTACGCCACAACACTGGCCCCATAATTATCCTCTTATTAAGAGTTCCACACTGTTTTTGCCAAGCCTTAGAGTAAGCTGATGCTGCTCCTTATTTCTCTCCAAGTTGTGCTGTACTCTGCTGGGAGGCTTCCAAGTGTCCATCCCAAGGAACTCAGTATTCCGGACATGTAGCATCACCAGGGGGGCCTTTTATGGAAAACCTTCTAACATCCCTTATTTTTCATGCTGTCTTTTTTTTCTGGACTTTTGTCTTCTGTCTGTGACATTTCTCTAGTATGACAGCTGCAGTTCATTTATTCTAATCGTCTTTGTTGCTGGACAGTGTTCCCTTGGGAGAATATATCATTATGTTCTGATATCCTATTGGTAGACATGTAGATTGCTTGTGTTTGGAGGCTCTTACAAACAGTGCTGCTACAAATGTTCTTATACATGTAGCCTAATATATTCACATCAGAGTTTTGTGGGGAATTTACTTTGGAGTAGAATTTCTGTGCCATAGGAGTTTGCATGTCCTATAAGATAATGCCAAACTTTTCCAAAAGCATTGTCCCAAACAGTTCCTCATTGAGCAAGGTTGTGTGCCAGACTCTGAGCTGGCCTTCTGGTCAGGAAAATACAGTCACATCCCTCCCAGGAGTGCTAGCTTATATTGCAGTGGGAAGAAAGTAATGGTTAAATCATGTCCCAAATAAATAGAAACCACAGATGAAGGGACCTCTCTCTACCCTTCTCTCGTCAGTTTCTGTTCCCTTGGCGCTGTCAGTAATTGCACAAATGCTTCAGATACCCTCTTGTGTTCCCAACCCATGGTGTGTTATTCATCCGGTTCTCGGGAGCCTCTACTTTGGAAGGATTGCCTTCTAGAAGGTTCTCCAAGACACTAACTTTGTCAGCAAGATAATGCAGTCATAACTGGTAGTAACTAGTTAACCTACCAAGGGCCAGGTGACTTTCTGCTTTCAGGGAACTTAGATTGGGGTGGGGTGGGTTGGGGAGGAAGTGGGCAAACTGATATAAAACAAACTACAAGGCCTATTTTAACTTCCCTTAAAAAAAGCAAATGTTCAGATTATATTTTTTTAAGATTTATTTATTTATTTGAAAGAGTAATATAGGGAGATGGGGGCAAGGGTGGGCATGTAGGTAGAGAGAGAGAGGGAGAGAAAGAGTGAACTTCCACTGGTTCATTCCCCCAAATGGCCGAAACAGCAAGCCAGGCTGAAGCCAGGAGCCAGGAACTCCCTCCTGTTCTCCCACGTGGGTGGTAAGGTTCCAAGTACCTGGACCATCTTCCACTTCCTTCAAAACTGGATCAGAAGCAAAGCTGCTGATATTTGATGGGATGGACTGACAGTCTCACAAGTGGCAGCTTAGCCTGCTGTACTACAATAATGGCCCCCATGTCCAGGTTTTCAACTGCTTCTCCTGTTCAAGTAGACACAAAAAAGATAGTGCTTTATGCCAAAAAAAAAAAAAAAAAAAAAAAAAAAAAAAAAAAAAAAAAAAAAAAACAAAAAAAAAAAAAACAAAAAAACCACACACACAAAAACTTGATTCTCCAACTTTGCTGCCTTCTGAAAGTGAATTGAATTAGGAACACTCAAAATGTTTCACTCCTATGTCCTTTCATTCATCAGCTACACCTTGAGTAGCAGAATTCTCTTCCCCTGTCCTTTTGGAGGTTGGATTGTAGTAGACTCCCATTTCTCACTGCCTCTTCAGATATTCTTCTTGCCTGATGTCACCATAGTTGCTCATAATCCAAAGTATATTACCAACCTGTCGTGGCCCTAGTTAAAAAAAAATCTCCCTGCTGCATTTATGTAACAACTCCTTTACCATGGTGTTCACTTGCTATCAGTCACAGAGTTATGCCAGACATTGGTCCAAAATAAAGTGCTATTTAAAGATGGGTAACAATTTGGAAAATGGTTATCACATTCATGATGGTATACATATGCACACCAAATTCAGAAGATACATAAGAATAATTACTATCCTTGACATTATTGTATAATTAATCATTTCTTAAATGAGGAATCCAACACTCAGATCTTTCCAAAGCCATGCAACTAATGAGTTATAAGGAGAAGGTTTTGTCCTACATACTTCTCTCTATAATTTGACCCCATCTCTCAGCACATATCCTGTTCTATTCCCAACCAGACTTGTTCCTACTCTCATACCCCACCAGCACTAGGCCAGGCCATGTTGATTCTTAAACATGCCTCGGGATTCTTGGAGACCTCCTGTGGCTGAAGTAGCCT
Source organism: Oryctolagus cuniculus (assembly GCF_964237555.1). Lineage (NCBI taxonomy): Eukaryota > Metazoa > Chordata > Mammalia > Lagomorpha > Leporidae > Oryctolagus > Oryctolagus cuniculus. The sequence continues at coordinate 177,284,388 of NC_091432.1, read as the reverse complement.
TTTCTTGTGCTTCCCAGCAGAAAGGTGTGAGCCCCAAGTATGGCCCAATATACATAGGTTTTTCTAAGACTGAGGCATCCAGAATTGTAGCTATCTTTCAATGTTTTTTGCATGCCTACCTTTGCATTGTCCAATAGGATTAAATATGTGTCTTTTTTTAAAGATTTTATTTATTTACTTAAGAGGTAGAGTTACAGACAGTGAGAGGGAGAGACAGAGAGAAAGGTCTTCCGTTCGCTGGTTCACTCCCCAAATGGCCACAACAGCTGGAACTGGGCTGACCCGAAGCCAGGAGCCAGGAGCTTCTTCCGGTCTCCCACATGGGTGCCGGGGACCAAGGACTTGGGCCATCTTCTACTGCTTTCATAGGCCATAGCAGAGAGCTGGATTGGAAGATGAGCAGCCGGGACTAGAACCAGCACCCATGTGGGATGCCATGCCGCAGGCAGAGGATTAACTTATTGCACCACAACTCCAGCCCCCGTATGTGTCTTTTTCAGTGAAAATTTGATTATGTTTAAATTTCAGTCACTCGGTCACACTAGCAATATTTCAAGTGGCTACTCTGTGAGACCATTATGGATTATAGAACATCTCCATCATTGCAGAATTTTCTATTGACTGTGCTAGTTATAGCAATCTACACTGTCCTCGATAGTAATGTGGCAGTCACCTGCTACAAATATGTTTTAGTCATAAATTGAATTTGGAATCAGAGGATATGGGTTGAGGCTCATGGGTTTAAAAAGAAAAGAAAACAAAATAGGAAGAAGAAGCCACAGGCCTGAAATAAAAGAGAGGGAGGGGCTGGCATTTGGTGTAGCAGGTTAAAGCCCCAGCCTGCAACACCAGCATCCCACGTGGGCCAGTTCAAGTCCCAGCTGCTCCACTTTCGATCCAGCTCTCTGCTATCGCCTGGGAAAGCAGTAGGAGATGGCTCAAGCCCTTGGGACCCTGCACCCACATGGGAGACCCAGGAGAAGCTCCTGCCTCCTGGCTTTAGATCAGCTCAGCTCCAGCTGGTGCGGCCATTTTAGGAGTGAACCAGTGGGTGGAAGACCTTTCTCTCTCTCTCTTTCAACCTCTTTCTCTAACCCTGTCTTTCAAATAAATAAAATAAAGCTTTTTAAAAAAGGGAGAAGAGAACTGTTATAACCTGGATATTTATGCCTCCTCCCATTCATATTTTGACATCCTGACCCCACAATGTGATGGATGTAAGAGGTGAAGCTTTTGGTAGATAATTAGGTGACATGATGAAGTGTTCATGAATGAGATTAGTATCCTTTTAAGAAGAGATATGGGAGGATAAAATGAGAAGATGATCATCTGTGAACCAGAAAGAGGGATCTCACCATGAACTCAAGCACAGTGGCATCTTTTTAAAAAATGTATTTATTTATTTGCCAGAGTCACAGAGAAAGAGGGAGAGAGAGAGATCTTCCATCCTCTGGTTTACCCCAACATGGCTGTAATGGCCAGGGCTGAGCCATGCCAAAAAACAAAAGCCAGGAGCTTCATCCAGATCTCTCTTGGTTGGCAGGGGTACAAACACTTGAGCCATCCTCTGCTGGTTTTCCCAGGCCACTGGATCAGAAGTGGAGCAGCCAGGACACAGACAGACACAAACTGGCATCCATATGGGATGCAGGTGTCACAGGCTTTACCTATAATGCCACAACAATGGCCCTCATTAGCATTTAATCTTGCATTTCCCGAAGTCTAGATCTGTAAGAATTAAACTACCTAATAATTTTGTATAGTAGCCTGAATGGATTAGGACAAGAGCAAAAACAGGTGACTCTAGAAAAAAAAGGAACAGGAACACAAGTTGATATAAACTGGATTTTGTGGGCTAGTTGGAGGTAACCACAAAGGAAGTGATGTTAAAACACTACTGTGGTGTGTGCCGAAGCCATTGAGAAGTTTCGTTCTGCAGAGGCTCTGATAATCTGGAGCATAGGAAATCAGGACACAGGAGGAAAATCCAGGAGTAGGCAAGAAGGGCCCCTAGTGCAGAAGAGATCTGGGAGGTTAAGAAAATAGATGAGGTGTACTAGTGCCAGCATCCAGTTTCACCAACTTAGGTTCAAATCACTGCCCATTCTTGGCTGTATAGCTATGTGCAATCATTCAGATTCCTCCTGTACGAAAACAGGGATGTTAGTGCCTCCTGTGATTGTGGGGACAAGAGCTAAGGAATGAGAAGCACCATGGGTAGCACAGACTGAACACAGCCTACCCTCAGGACCCATAGGGGATTGGGTCCAAGACCTTCCACAGATCTGTGGGTGCTCAAGTTCCTTAATAGAAAATGGCATAGTATTCGCATAGAACCTACATGTATCCTTCTATATACTTTACACCATCTCTGGACTGCTTATGATACTTAATACAGTGTTGGGGCCAGCGCTGTGGCAACAGCGGGTTAATGCCCTGGCCTGAAGCGCCTGCATCCCATATGGGTATGGTTCGAGACCCAGCTGCTCCACTTCCTGTTCAGCTTTCTGCTATAGCCTGGGAAAGCAGTAGAAGATGGCCCAAGTCCTTGGGCCCCTACACCCGCATTGGAGACCCGGAAGAAGCTCCTGGCTTCTGGCTTCAAATAGGCGCAGCTCCAGCCATCGCAGCCAGTTGGGGAGTGAACCATCAGATGGAAGACCCCTTTCTCTCTCTGTCTCTCTCTTCTCTCTGTCTCTGTCTCTGTCTCTCTCTGTGTAACTCTTTCAAGTGAAATAAATAAATCTTTAAAAAAATACTTAATGCAATGTACATGCTATGGAAATAGTTGTGAATAAGGACAAGAAAAAAGTCTATATGTTTAGTACAGGTGCAATTTTTTTCAGTATTTTTAATCTGCATTTGTTTGCATATGAAGAGGCAGAAATCACGGACAAAGAGCATCGATACTCTCCCAAGTGACTCAAGGCTCTGGCGTCAGGATAGAGGCAGGGGTGCCAAGGCAAGATAACAGCAGCATTTTGGGATATTTATTAGGCAGCCACTTCCTGTAATTTGCAATTGTAAATGAAGGCTCAGCAAAATGATTTCCGA